>NW_006239095.1:1296916-1302686 GCF_000226075.1 Solanum tuberosum | reverse complement strand
CTAATTAATTATGGTGAATTAGGACACCTAAATATTTAACTAGCTAATAATAAAATGACTTCAATTAAATGGTCTACTTAACTTGCATGATTCTAGGTAAGGGTTCTAGTTATCCTAAAGGGAAGGGGTAAAACATCCTTTAAGATCCGTAAAAAAAACAGTTAACCGACCAAACTTAGGTTAATTAATTTTAAAATAATGATATGAGTGCTAAAGATTAAGTGATTGAATAATCAAATTGGAAACATTTTTTTAATTGTGAAAGCTCTTTTGTAATTGTAATAGAATGATAAAGATTTAAGAAAAAGTAACTCGTCTTGGTGAATTTAGACAAATTTAGTAATCCAATGGCTAAAAGAAAGGTAATTAAAAAAAAGGTATTTGCTCTCATTTATTGACAAAGTGTTTCCTTTAGAAAAGTATATTTTTTTTTTTAGAAAGATAGGAGTTTAGAACTTTTTTTTTTTTAAAAAAAATACACTATCAAGTTTGAACAAAACTTTATAAATTAGTGAGTTTAAAGTGGTGCAAAAGATGTGTTTAAAAAAAAGTTTGTCAAATGAAGTTCATAAAAGCTAAAGTAACTATAAAGGTTTGTTTCTAACTAAAGGTATCCAAACTCAAACATCTATGTTAAGTCAACTATTATGAATCCAAACTAGAAATATCTAAATCACACAAGCAAGGATAACATGTAAAGAAAATCGCGTAAACAAATAATGCAAAAATGTGAGTAGCCATAAGTGACTCCAAGATAGGACCACTTGCTTTGCTTGCAATTTTGAATGGTCAAAGAGGTAGTGAAGACTCCATGTGCAGGTGTGAGGATAATGTTAAGTCTATGAGACTTGATTTCGCGAGAGTCCTTAATTGGGACTCCATTTTTGTTCCAAAGAATTCATGCAAATAAAGAGAAGATAAATGAATTAGTAAGACATTCGACTTTAAGCGATATTATAGTACTAATTAAGTAACATTATATATCAAATATAATATTTAACATATAAAGCGTGCTAATGTCGAACGAGTTGAACGGAAAAACTCAAACTAAGATATTAAGACATTTTAAGTAGCCCTTACGAAAACACTTGGAAGAAAATTAAAACATCTAACTGTACTAATTAATGAATTAAGCAAAAGAATTTAAAATCTATATTTTGTGCACATAGAGATAATATAGGAATCTTAGATAACATGCCAAGGATCATGATATTTCTTACTCTAACAAAAATAAATAAATAAAATAAATACATAAAGAAAATTAAAAATAACCTGCATATCATTTCTAAAAATAATCAACAACAAATATCAACTCTTTTTAGCATATTTTTAAAGTAAGAAAAACACAAGCTAGAAAATTTTATCATACAAAAGATGTCTGAGGGACATTAACTAACAAGAAAAATGATTTCAAGTAATATTATCAAGTTGTCTAATACGCCAAAAAAAATCTCGAAAATAATTCATTGCCATTATGACTAAACTAAGTAGAATTATTTGTAAAAACATGATTTATCTTTCTAATAAGATATGAAATCAACCCATTAATATTAACTATAAGGAGATTATCATTATCTAAAGAGATATGACATCAAACAAGATTTGAGATTTCAATATACCATTACTTACAATTTGAAAAGAAACACATACATAATACATACATGTCTGCTAAAAGGAAATATAACATGAAATAAGCTTAACAAAAATTCATATCATGAAAGAGGGAAGACTTTCGATTATTACGAGTCTTGAACTAAACCGAAACACATATGAAACGTTATTCTTATTATAGCTAAAATGAGCAGGGATTACTACGACATATGTAACATTTTAATATAGTAACAAAGAAAACAGAGAGAACAGGGAGTGAATTTACCTGCTATAGGGCAGTGAACGGGGTTGCTGCGATCAAGTGTCTATATTTGAACAATGACGAACCCGAACAAGCTTGAGATTAGAATTTCCGGCGAGATCGAAAGAGAGTATAAAAGATATTTTTTATGGAAAAAATGCAGTGGTTCAAGCTCTGTCCATGGCTGAGAATGATGAATCTTCTATCCGGAAGTGGAAAAAGCGTGATTAGCATTGTTTCGGAGAGAGTACCGTTGCCTGGATAGGTCAGATTGATTAGCTTTAAGTTTGGGCTGAATGTTAAGAGCAAATTTGGGCTTCTCAGGTAGGTTTTGGGCTGAAAGAATGGCTGGAGACTTTTGGACTGTAGCTGAATTTTCTTGGGTCGTTTCTCTTCTTATTTTACATTATTTGGGCTTCTAACTTAATAACTAATACAACATATATTATAAGATGACAATTACTAGTTTATAAAAGAAAAATATATTACGACTTTACTCTAATAGAAAATATAGATACAAGAAAATGGATTTATACTTAATTTAATAAATACGAAATTTGAAATAAAATGACGACAATCGACTATTTAAGAAAAGAGGTGTAAAAGTGATAATAATCATATCGATAATAAAACCTATAATTTTAGTAGATAAATAGGCGTAATATTAAAAATAGTTGTGAAGAAAATAATTTGATATGTTATCAAATTAGAAGCTCGAAAACAATAAATTAGAAGAAAGAAGGGTCAAAATTGGGTGTCAACAATATGAGTGGTTTTTATATATTTTGAATTTATGTTTCGATGGTTAGTAATGCATATGATTTCATAATATATTGTATTATATTGTGTTATGTTGTATTATATTATATCGTTTTGATGATACAATTGTAACACCTTAGAACTTATCAAACCAGAACAACAGAAAAATAGGTGAACCACGACAAGGTTCACGGACCGTGAAAGGAACCACGGTCCATCGACCTTTCCCTGGTTCACACCCACCAAGAAATGGTGGACCACGGGACCTTCACAGGCTGTGGACCACCCCACGAGCCGTGGGAAGGCTCGTGAAAGTCAGGCAGTGTCATCAGGGCTAAGGGGTCACGGGACGTGGTCCAATGACGGGCTGTGGAGGGGTCTGTCATCCAGGACCAGTAGACCCCATCCCTAAATGGAGAACCACTGTGAGTTTCACGATCCGTGGTCCTCTACACGGTCTGTGAAGTGGACTGTAGAGGGGCCTCCCAGAACAGTGCAGTAGCCATGGCCAGAACCACGACCCACTTGACGGGCCATGGTCCCAACGACGGTCTGCCAGTGGCTCCATAGAAAGGTCCTGTCAGTATTTTAAGTGGGGTCATTTTGGTCTTTTCCCCTATGCGTTAGACCCTTAAACTATGTAGTTTTGGTCAGTTTGAGCCTAGTAACTTAGTCAGAACTTACCCTAAGCATTTCATTCACCAAATTCATCAAACTTAGAACGAAAAGAAAAGGAAAGAGGCGACCCAAACCCTTCTAAGAACGCAGCCGGTTTTCTTCAGTTCTATCCCCGAAATCGAAAGATTTCACTAGGTATGTGGGATTTCACTAGTGGGTTCTTTTCGTCCACTGGGTCCCTAGAATTCAGTCAGATTCTTGATTCCCTGCATATTGTTTAGGCGTAGGGTTTCTTGAACTTTGGAGAATTGTTGTGATTTAGCTGTTATAGTGTTCTTACTCAGATTATCATGTTTTCGTAACATTGTTGTTGTAACACCCCAGGAATTTTTTCAAACTGAGACTCGAACCATCCTTCGTTGTGAGTAGGATTTTACTAAGGAATTTAAAATTTCCTCAGTGTTAAGGTCACTAGATGTAGCACCTTGAGTTCCAAAAAGAACTAAATTAGAAATAGCAAAATCTGCAATTTGGCAAGTTAAGCAAAGTATGAGTTTTGGGTCAACTTTAAACGACTATAACTCCTAGAACATGATGAGTTAGGTGTGCTATAGGATACCGTAGGAAATAACTTTGAATTATCTTTCAAAACGCCACCAAGTTTGCTCAGTTTCGAGGTCGGATGAGTGAGATATGCCCTTTTGAAGTCAGACTGTCCAATTAAGGAAAGTTACCCGAAAATGAGGGGTATTTTGGTCTTTTCCTTACCCAATCGGATTTAACCATTTTTAGTAAGGTTTTAGGAGTCTAAGCTGATTATAATTAGTTTCATTAATCCCCAAAAGCGTTTATGGATTTAGAGAGAAGATTGAAGAGAAGAAAAAGTTTAAAGTTTCAAGCGTTCGTTCATGAAATTCAAGATTTCACCAAGAACCTAGTTCCTTGAGGTATGTAAGCTTCCATAGTGTTGGGTTCGTTCACCCACACGTCAATCATGATTTATTCAGCGTAATTTCGTTCTTGAAATTTAAGGATTAAAGTTTTTGATGAGTTCTTGATAAGTGTTCTTGAAGTTTTCTTATCGATTAAGTTTTGATATAAGATTCTACTTGGGTCAACTTCGAATGACCATATCTCTTAGAATATAAAGATTTACGTGAGCCATACATTATCCAATTAAAGGTATTTGAATCTACTTTCCAACGCCGTCAATTTCGCGTCAATCCAATTTCTGAGTAAAAAGTTATGACTATTTTAGTAACCTATACAGTGCTGTTACGAATTTGCCGACGGGAAAACATTAAAAAGAGTCGTTTTTGTCTTTTTACGTCCAAGAAAACCCTAAATGAATTTCTTGACTAATAAAAGGCTCAAAACAATCGGATTTTCATCTTTTAATCCATCATTCTCTTCTATCTCAAAACCCTAAGACAAAACCCTAAGGAAAAAATCAACGTAGAAGATCCCATTCAAGATTCTTTCAATTTTTTTTCAAGATTCTTCTTCAAGGTAAGTCTTTTTCCAAGAATTCCATTTTTTTCAACTCAAATTCCTATATACAATTATGAATCACTAATGAAAATCATAATTCTTGGCCATAGAGATTTCAAGAAACTAATTCAAGAATACTAAAAGAAACTATTTTCTTGATTCGTTTACCTTCAAGCTAGCGTTTCAAGGTTTTATAATCAAGTTCTTCTTCAAGATTCTTCAAGAACCTTGTTATTCCAGGTATGTAAGGTTATCATAGTGTTGGAATAGTTTGTCCTCATGCCCTACATCTACTTTCAAATACAGTAAAAAGAGAAATCTAGGATTCTACCCCTAGATTTGAGTATTGTTGAGATAAGTTGATTTTGAGTTCCTAAGTTCATGTTTCTTTAAAAGTTCGATTCCTAATTATCGAATTGCTATATTGTTATTGAGATCCTTCATATCACGAATCATAACTCTTGAATTAATAATTCGCATTCAACAGAGAGTTAAGGGTAGAGTTCAAGGAAGCCTTTGAGTTCAATTGTGAATCCTTTGAGATCCATCATCGATTTGAGTTAAGTTTTGAGTAATTAAGTATGAGAATGAGAAGAGTCGTACACATGAGTTCCTTATTAATATTTTGACCCTTGAGTCGAGTCGTTCATGCCCATAAATTCCGCATGAACTCCATAAGTTGAGTATCTTTGAGATAAGTAGTATGTTCAATTTCTAAGTCTTGAGTATTGAGTTTCAAATCTCTTTGAGATTATATTCCTAATCACGGGACTATTATATGTTACCCATGAAGTCTTTAAGTTGAGTTGTTCATGCCCATAATTTTGCATGAACCCTAGAGTCGAGCAATCTAGAGATGAGTAGTATCATTGAGTCTTGAGTTTTGAGTACTGAGGTACTTTATTTCTATTAAGATCCCTGATTTAAGTCGTTGATGTTCATAATTCCCCATGAACTCTATGATTTGAGTTATAAATTTTAAAAAGCTTTTTTAAAGCCAACACTTGAGTTCTTAAACTGAGTTTTGAGAAAGTAAAGATGAGTTTTGAG
>NW_006239095.1:1295933-1296572 GCF_000226075.1 Solanum tuberosum | reverse complement strand
GTAATAATCTCAAACCACAGAAAAGTTATGTTTTTAAACATATGAGCTAGTATATATTGGGAGTAGTATTGAGCACCGATATGGGGGAGAGTTAAGATAACTCATAGCCCCCAAAACCATATGGCCAACATGGGTAGAAAGGGTCATACTTTTTAGATGATTCCTTAATGCATTGTAGCATAGACTTGTGGATCCACTTAGTGAGTAGGTCTTATACCCTAGCAAAGTATAGGACAATTTTGGCAGCGTGGGTGAGACGTTGTATCATCACATAACTCATAATGATGGTTCTCGGTTAAAGAAATTCCCACAGAGATATTTGTATTTTTATATACACAGAGTTTACTTAAATTTTCATATACAAACAGAGTTTATATTGTATCCTTGCATACAAACTGAGTATATTGTATTCTTAAATACGTTGAGTTCCTTTCTACTGTTTTAAAAGCTTTCCATATATTGCATCTCTTATTGTTGCTTTATATTGAGTTGGGTATCCAGAGTTTGAGTACCAAGAGTCGAGTGTCTTATTATTGAGTTGAGCCTTACTTCATTGAGTTGAATATCTTATTATTGAGTTCTGCCTTATTTCCCTAAGTTGAATATTTTATCTTTGAGTTGAGTATCTTATTCTTGAGT
>NW_006239095.1:1287158-1295848 GCF_000226075.1 Solanum tuberosum | reverse complement strand
TCCCTGAGTTGAATATCTTATCTTTGAGTTGAGTATCTTATTCTTGAGTTGAGTGAGTTCAGAAGAGGTAAGTATGTTTCTTTCTTATCAAGTTCAAGCCTATATTTATGCTTTAGAATTTCCCTTATATGCTCGTACATTCCACGTACTGAGCCATTTAGCCTACATCATTACTGATGCAAATACAGGTATTCAGGGTCATCAGCAGGCGTTTCTTTGATACCACATGCAGTTCGAGTTATCTATGGTGAGTCTCCTTACTTTCGAAGGGTTCCACTTGTACATTCAGTTATATCAGTTGTTAGGATGTCATGGATCTTGTACCGAATTCCATCTTTGTCAGTTAGAGGCTTCATAGATAGACAATAGAGTTTCAGAAGTCTGTTTTATTTATCTTGTGAAATGTTTTGAAGACTTGAGTTGCCTAGTTTTGGCTAGTTGAATATACGATTATATTCTGAGTTAATTATTTGAGTTTCAATGAATTTTATTCTATTTTAAGCTTTGTATGCTTGAGTTAGTCTTCCGCTTGTAGTCGGCGAGGATGAGGGTTCACTTGAGGACCAGCAATGGTTCTCGAGTGCCGGCACGTCCAGGGTGTAGCTCAGGTCGTGACAGTTGCTTAGTTCCTTGCATGAAACTTAAAACCCTAGTTGTGTAGATTCGTTAGTTAATGAATTACACTGGCTAGGTCAGATAAACAAATATACATGCCTTAGAGTTTGAATGTTCCATTATTAGTACTTAAATATTGCATTATCAGTTAGCATGTCAAAATATTGATCTATCCTGTATATTTCAGTTATGTTATATTGTACATATTTCTAGTTGGGAGTAGGCTTAACACCGAGTTGAACTAGGGTTCAGTGTACCCTCATAGTCTCAGAACTACATGCCCGAGTAGGATTTTAAGTCCCGTCTGTTGCGCATCAGATTTAGTGATCACGTCAGTCATGCCTTTATACCCATGGCAAGGTATATTGGGTCCTCTCGATGGGGCGTATACATCGGACTCCACGTTTAGCTCACGTGGTTTATGTCGGTTAATAGTAACTCTCATAGTCAGACTCTTAGTGCATTTGGCCAGGTTTTCAGCAGTTATATCAGTATACAGTTCAACATGTCATCTTCATGATTAGTACTTGGTCATTTCATTCAATTTAGCTTTTCCAGTTATGTTTCAGTATTTATATTCTTGCTCAGTTTACGTCACTGCTCAGTTATGCTTTGTTCAACTTATATGTATTTGTTCAGCTTAAAATTTATATCCTGCATGCTCAGTACATTCCAAGTACTGACACATATTTTGCGCTACATCATTTCATAATGTAGGTTCAGGTACTCAGCATCCAGATCACGCGTAGATCAATTTTCGGTCCGCATTCAGCAGCCTAAGTGGTGAGTCCTCATATTTCAAGGACAATAAACATGCTTTCATTTTAGTCTTTACTTTCAATTTTCAGTTTTGTTAGAGTTAGTTGGGGCATGTCCCAGTAACTCAACTCAGTTAGAGGCTTTTCAGACAGAGTAGTAGATGCAACTTGAGTTGTTAAGTGGTTGTCAAATATCACTAAACTCTTAGTATGTTTTACACATTCAGACTAGTTGGGTTTTTCCCCATTTTCAGATATCCATTATTTTTAGCTTCCGCTTAGTACATGTTTTACTCAGTTATTTCTAGTATGCTTGATATATGCCAGACTCGGGGTTAGCTTAGGGTCACTCGTGATCCTATGTTCCGTGTTACGTCAAGCTAAGGGGGTAGCCTCGAGGAGTGACAAACTACTTTGCGAAAGACTGAATCAAACATTTAAAAGCTTAAAATTGAAGTAAATCATTAAAATTGTAAAATGTTCAACTCATACTGTCTGAAAAATACTCAATGCAATAGCAATAGTTTGCAAAACATCTTAAAGGAAAAGAAGGTACTGAGAGACTCCTCAACTCTATCTATCTATGAATCCTCTGTAGTTCAATAAGGATTTTGTGACAAGACCCACGACACCTTAACTGGAGTCCTCCAGAATGCAAGAAGGTTCACCAAAATCTAACTAGAAAGCAAAGTGATCTCAACGAAACGTCTATTGATGATCCTGAACACCTATATTTGCATTATAAAAAAAATGCAGGTTGAATGACATTAGTATATTGAATGTACAAACATATAATAAAGTTGAATGAATAAATAACTGAATTGATAAGGCTAAAGAACTACTCACCTCAACTCAAAGCATAAGTAAAAAATATAATATTTAAAGCTTTACAAGTAAAAGAGGCATAAGTAAAAAATATAATATTTAAAGCTTTACAAGTAAAAGAGGCATAAGTAAAAAATATAATATTTAAAGCTTTACAAGTAAAAGAGGCATAAGTAAAAAATATAATATTTAAAGCTTTACAAGTAAAAGAGGCATAAGTAAAAAATATAATATTTAAAGCTTTACAAGTAAAAGAGGCATAAGTAAAAAATATAATATTTAAAGCTTTACAAGTAAAAGAGGCATAAGTAAAAAATATAATATTTAAAGCTTTACAAGTAAAAGAGGCATAAGTAAAAAATATAATATTTAAAGCTTTACAAGTAAAAGAGGCATAAGTAAAAAATATAATATTTAAAGCTTTACAAGTAAAAGAGGCATAAGTAAAAAATATAATATTTAAAGCTTTACAAGTAAAAGAGGCATAAGTAAAAAATATAATATTTAAAGCTTTACAAGTAAAAGAGGCTAACTCACGGATGTATAAGAAAATACAATAAAATACTCGTTCAACTATTAGGGAGATTCTTTAGCCGACAACCATCACTATGAGCAACGTGATGATACAATGTCTAGCCCGCGCTGTCAGTGTCGGGATATAGGACACATCAACTAAGTGGATACACTAAAGCTCTGCTCGAAAGCAATAAGCAGTCGTCTAAAAAGTATGATCCATTACTAACGTTGGCTACATATTTTATGAGGATTTTGAGTTGTCTGTACTCATCCACATATCGTTGTTCAATACTATTCTCAATAAATATACATACTCATGCTCAAATGTATAAAACATAATATTTCTCAATTTGAGGTAATTACTCAAAATATCCTCTTAAAAGAGGTAACTGCTCTCAAGTATCTCTGAACCTCTTTATGAAAAACAAAGTTCTCTTTATCAACTAGTTCCCTTAAACTTTACTAGGATTCTAATCATAAAAATTATCGGATAGACAATTAAGAATATAATAGCGACACTTATAAGAATCACCATCGTACTTTTCCACTTTCTCAAGATGAGAAATAGTTTCATCATCATTCATAGAGGTGATGTCAACTTTATTAGGATTCTTCTCAGTTAACACATAAGAAACATTGAGAAAACTTAAGTAGAAAAGTACTTTACCCTTCCATCTCTTAAAATGGTTACCATTGAACCGAAATGGCTTGTTAAGGTCTCCCATCTTCACATCCGCATTTTTTTCAATTGTAGCCATGGTGAATCTCCTTAAAATTGTTAGTGAAAAATTACAAAATAATAAAATAGCAAGATTACAATTGAAAAATAAAATGAAGAAACAAAACACTCTTCAGGCTGAGGAGCGGATATTTCGCTCTCTTTAAGGAGATTCAAGCCCACTGCAACAAATGTTTTTCACCGGTCCAACAGTAGTCCTCTTTGACTTGTCCCCTCCAGGATACAACAACATTCACAAAGTATAACTCAACAACTCAAGACAAGAGTTGAGTCCAAAGCTCCACAAAAGAGAACACCTCCCTTCAACTAATAAGAACTCTTTTTTTGACTAACTTTTATGCACTCTATATATTCTTGTGTGTTGTGTGTCACAAACCAAATGAAGACCACCACTATTTATAGTTGAGGGAGTCTTCCTAGCAATGAATAGGAAGATAATGGGGTAGTAAATAGTGAAGATAATGGCCTTAGGAATTACATAGGTTACAAGGTATAATAGAGGAATTATGAGTCACAATCAAGTAGGCACTAATGACATATTGCACTAACTCCTAATGGTGTAATGCTCCAAATAAATGTCCAACGGTTAAGACAAAAGAATTATCCACCAACGGAAACAATTTCACAGCAAATGCCACACTTTGACTCCAAACATTTCAAGCAAATGAATATACAAAAATATTAATATTAAAATGCTGACCAACATATTTAAAATTAAAAAATAAAAGTAAAAATTGCAAACACAAAAAAAAAAAGAAAAAAAACTAAATCTCTAATTTTTACTATTACTTTAACTTTATACCATTTTTAAGAATTCAAATTTAAATGGGAAAATGCATAAGTACCCCCCAGCCTATACCCGAAATTCCAGAGACACACCTAATCTTTACTAAGGTCCTATTACCCCTCCGAACTTATTTTATATTTAATATTCTACCCCTTTTTGGCCTATGTGGCACTATCTTGTGGGCCCAACGCATGTTGACATTTCTTTCAAGGATAGTGCCACGTAGGCCGAAAAGGGGTAGAATATTATAGATAAATTAAGTTCGGGGGGTAATAGGACCTAAGTAAAGGTTAGGTGTGTCTCTGGGATTTCGAGCATAGGCTGGGGGGATACTTATGCATTTTCCCAATTTTAATAGTAGTTAACTACGTTATACTCTGCCTAAATACAATATAGTAAGATCATTCCAAAAACAAACTACCATATTCATATATATATATATATAATATAATCATTTAAAAATCTTTTAAATTAGTATCTAAATTTATCATGCAATAAGAAAAAAATTGTGTAACCAACTAAATAATCTCATATTTCTTTTATTACAGTTTTTTAATTTGAATCTATCTATATACTAGTAAAGAAAGTTCGGGCACTGCCCCGGCCCAACATTAATAAAGTTATATTGTTACTCTCTCCGTCCCATATTAGATGAGAATCTTACTAAAAATTATTTTTTTCATATTATTTGAGCACTTATTAAATTAGGATAGAATTAATTAATTCTTTTCTATTTTACCCCTACAATTAATATGACCATTCCTATATTGTATGTGTATTTTTTGTAACTCATTTCAATGTGCATTGATATAATCAAAGGGCAAAATGGTGAAGTCTTCCAATGTATTAATGATTTCTTAATCACCGTGTAAAGTTGGAAGTGCCCATCTAATATGGGGACGGAGGGGAGTATAGTTTATGTATTGTTATAAAATTAGTAAAGATTGTTATAATATATTTTGCTCATAAGTGAGCTAATATAGAAACTTATTTGTCATTTGTCTTTTTAATTTCAATTTTAAATAGCAAATAAATGCAGCGATAAGATTGAGGGTAGAAATGAAGCATATCTTTCTAAATTTAAGTAAAAATAAACAGAGTAGAAGTAACATTAGGGTTATCGATAGGACTATTCATTCGGTTATTTCTTAAAAAATTATATCATTCAAGAAAGATACAGTTTAGGTGTGTTTTTGACACTTATCTATATACTAGTAAAGAAAGCCCGGGCGCTGCCCGGCTCCAACATTAATAAAGTTATATTGTTATTCTCTCCGTCCCATATTAGATGAGAATCTTACTAAAAATATTTTTTTCATATTATTTGAGCTCTTATTAAATTAGGATAGAATTAATTAATTCTTTTCCATTTTACCCCTACAATTAATATGACCATTCCTATATTGTATGTGTATTTTTTGTAACTCATTTCAATGTGCATTGATATAAAGAAAGGGCAAAATGGTGAAGTCTTCCAATGTATTAATGATTTCTTAATCACCGTGTAAAGTTGGAAGTGCCCATCTAATATGGGACGGAGGGAGTATAGTTTATGTATTGTTATAAAAATAGTAAAGATTGTTATAATATATTTTGCTCATAAGTGAGCTAATATAGAAACTTATTTGTCATTTGTCTTTTTAATTTCAATTTTAAATAGCAAATAAATGTAGCGATAAGATTGAGGGTAGAAATGAAGCATATCTTTCTAAATTTAAGTAAAAATAAACAGAGTAGAAGTAACATTAGGGTTATCGATATGACGATTCATTCGGTTATTTTTTTTAAAATTATATCATTCAATTTTTCGGCTATTTTATAATGTATAACCAAAATTAAAATTTTAAAACCATCCCAATCCTAATTTACGTGACACAAGCAGTACAAAAATTAGTCTTTTTTTTTTGTTGTCTTGTAGATATTTTAAGTTATTATTTATTGTAAATTATAGTACTTTTCATTAAAGTTTTTAATAACATTTGTTACTTTTTATGTTTGAGAGTTAAACCAACTTTTTTTTTATGTCTTTTAATTCTATATGTGTTTTGTCCTTTTCCATTTTGAAAAACCAATACTCACTCCATTTTATTTTAAATGTCATTTCTTTTTATAAATATATTGATTATTCCCTCTTCTTATTGGAACACATGTTGACTTGTGGTAAATATTTATTCCCTCTTCTTATATAGTAAAATAATAGAAAAAGTAAAAAGCAGCACCACAAAAATTCAACAATTCTAAAATTCAAAAAATAATTTTAACTTTTTAAAAATCTGTATCTAAAATTTACCAAAAAAAATAATTACATTAAAATATTTATGTTTCAAAATTAAAAATTTACAATTTCCAAAATCAATTAAAGATGTATTTAAATTTTAAATTAAAGTGAAAACAAAATACTGAATCGCCACTTGGTATTAGTTACCTTTTTAAAATTTAAATTTTGTAGTTATTTTTTAAGATAAGAACAGATTTCAATAGTTGCCAAGTGACTAATTAATAAGATGCCACCTATGTATTATTTGAAATTTCAAAAAGTGCAGTTATCCGCAATATTTAAATTTACATATTTGCAGTAAATTTACAACATTAAATATACACATTAAAAAAAAAGTATTAAAGCTCTATCGATATTGATTAATTGTCATAAAATCCAAAAAATTTATAAGCTTTAGGGACATATGCTAACTTTCTCTCTCTCTCTCTCTCTCTCTCTATATATATATATATATATATTTAACGGTCATTAATTAATTGTCGGATCATTATTGGTATAATGTACTTGATGGTATATTAATTTTCTAAGGCTTTATTTCTTTGGTATTTTTTAACCATCTGATGTCGGATCTTAGGCTATTTCTAACCATCCGATGTCCAGAACACACTCGTTTAATTAGGTTCTAATTAATTTAAATTTAAGTCATACACGTTGACATACACTAATAGAGCCTGATTAGCCTATACGTGTCGGTATATACCTAAAAAATTATTTTAATCATATAAACATAATATAATTTTCCGCCAAAGAAAATTTGAATGAACCCATGCATATATATACATAACTTTATTTTAACCTATTTATATAACATAATTTTTCAATGAAAAACTAACAATAGAGTTGAGTTAGCCTACACATGTTTGTTCTGACCCGACTCAATAGATATCTACTAATAACATTTTCAAATAAAATGAAATGATAAAAATAATAATTCATATATATACATAACTTTATTTTTACCTATTTATATAACATAAGTTTTCAATGAAAAAATATTAATATTAAATTAATAGTGCCACGTAGATCGAAAAGGGGTAGAAAATTATTTATAAAATAATTTCGGAGGGGGGGGGGTAATAGAACCTTAGTATAGTATAAGTATGTCTCTGGAATTTCGGGCATAGATTGGAGGGAGGGGGGTACTTATGCATTTTCCCTAAAATTATTAAATAAGAGGTAGAGATAAAACAAGAAAAAAATATTAAGATAACGGCACGATCAGCACCAAATCGATCGTTACATAAAATGATATTTTTCATTGTTATTTAACAACAAATTTGAATAATACAATACAATAAATTTAAGTAACAATCAAAATAAACATTGTATTTAAATTAATAGTACAATACAGTGCATAGCAAACCATCCAAACAAGGTATTAGTCTCTTATAACTTGTCTTGTACAAATTTTAAAATACAAGTGCTAATTTATTTGTCTATATATACTCTCTATCCCCCCCTACTTATTCACATTGTGAAGTCTTTAATTCCTTCTTTGTTTCTTTCAAATGGTTAATATTCCCACCATAGATTTTTCGAATCTAGAATTAAAACCTAACACTCCACTATGGGAATCCACAAAAGTTCAAGCTTTTGAAGCTTTAAAAGAAAGGGAAAATGCATAAGTACCCCCCAGCCTATGCCCAAAATCCCTAAGACACACCTAACCTTTACTAAGGTCCTATTACCTCGAACTTATTTTTTAGTTAATTGTTTACCACTTTTCGGCTTACGTGGCTGAGTCCGTGATTTCACCTATGTTAAGCGCGTGGTGCAGCTTTTAGACAGCACTGATCAATAAAAATTGGTCATGTGTTAAAATAAACTTGGAAAAGATAAATTTTAACTCAATTGTCTTCTTCTTTATTATTGTTCTTCATGTTTGGAAAAAAAACCTCCATTATCATAACTTAAATTGCTCCTTTCTTCGAAAAGCTAACAAAATAAAATACAAGAAAAAACTAAGCCTTTGAACTCAATCATGATTCTTGATGACTTAGAAGTAGGGGTGTACATAGGTCGGTTTTGGTTTGGTTTTTCATTAAAAAAACCTAAACCAATTATGTCGGTTTATTAAATCTAAATATCAAATCAAACCACGCAAAGTCAGTTTTTTCCGTTTCGGTTTTAGTCGGTTCTTTCGGTTTTTTCGGTTTTTTGGTTTTTTTCGGA
>NW_006239095.1:1281234-1286941 GCF_000226075.1 Solanum tuberosum | reverse complement strand
TATAAACTAACTAAAAATATATTAACAAAGTTATAATATTTTTTAATCTATAAATAAAATAAAATTATATTGAATGAATGGGAAAGACGTGGGTCTAGCCAGACCCCTGACATCGGGTGACAAACCTTGATGATGGCAATTTCAAAAATAAAATAAAATCCCCTTTTCGGCCTATGTGGCACTATCTTCTGGGCCCAGCACGCGTTGACAATTTTTTTAAGCTATCTGGTTGATAGTGCCACGTAGGCAGAAAAGGGCAGAAAATTATTTATAAAATAAGTTCAGGAGGGTAATAGGACCTTAGTACAATATAAGTGTGCCTTCGGGCATAGGTTTTGGGGGGGGGGTGGGGGTACTTATGCATTTTCCCTAAAATTATTAAATAAGAAGTATAGATAAAACAAGAAAAAAAAAAATTAAGGTAACGGCACGATCAGCACCAAATTGATCGTTACATAAAATGATATTTTTCGTCGTTACTTATCAACAAATTTAAACAATACGATACAATAAATTTAAGTAACTATCAAATTAAACATTGTATTTAAATTAACAGTACAATACAGTGCGTAGCAAACCATCCAAACAAGGTGTTAGTCTCTTATAATTTGTCTTGTACAAATTTTAAAATACAAGTGATAATTTATTTGTCTATATATACTCTCTATCCCCCTCCTTGCGCGTGTTGAACAAAGCTTTCAACCTATTTGGTTTATATTGCCACGTAAGCCGAAAAGTGGTAAAAAATTAATTAAAAAATAAGTTCGGGGGGGTAATAGGACCTTAGTAAAGATTAGGTGTGTCTCAGAGATTTTGGGCATAGGCTGGGGGTACTTATGCATTTTCCCTTAAAAGAATATGGTTGTTTTGAAGCAATATATGATAAAATTCCAAATGAAATTAGAGAAGGTATTTTTGGTATTTCAAAAGAAATATTTGAATTTCCTTTAGAGACCAAAGTGAAAAATTATTCAGAAATACCATTACATGGCTATTTAGGAATGATTCCACACTTGCCATTTTATGGGAGTTTGTGTATTCCTGATTTGCTTAATCCTCAAAATGTTGAAACTTTTGCTAATATCTTTTGGCCTCATGGTAATCCTGATTTCTGGTATGTCTACTTTATTTTATTTTTAAAATAAAATTATTTTGTGCATTGATTAGAGTCGTGGAGTAGCGATAAAGTTATTTTTGTGATGTGATAAATTTTTGCAGCAATTTGGTAAAAGCTTACTCAAATCCACTTATGGAATTGGATGAATTGTTGAAAAGGATGATTTTGGAGAATTTGGGATTAGAAAATCATATTGATGAATTGTTGGATCCTAATTATATGAGATTTAGATTTACACATTACAAGGGATCATCAATTATTAGTGGAGATCATGAAAATAATATTAAACATGATGGATTGAATGCCACACAGATGGTAGCTTCTTGACTTTTATATCACAAAATCAAGTCAATGGTTTGCAAATCAACAAAAATGGAGAGTGGATTGATGTCAATATTTCACCAAATTCTTATGCAGTTTTGTCTGGTGATTTATTCAAAGTAAGTGTTACTTATTTTATTTTTATCTAGTCTTATTACTTTGTTGAAATTTGTGATACTCGAAATCTTCAAAAATATTATTGGATCCTTCAAAAACAAAAAAATAGGTTTTAGAGGATTTGACGTATACCAAACGATATTTGTGAAGAATATATCCAAGGTTGGAATATACGAAAAAGATATAGGTATAATTTCTTCATGCAAAATTGAAAATGAATCTTGATATTTGTTGGAATTAACCTATGTTTCTCGAATATTAAATGGAACTACCTACATATATAATATTTTCATGCAAAACTGAAAAATGAATTTTGATATTTGTTGGAGCCTATGAACATTTTTGTCAGAGTACTGTTAGTATACATGGAATTTCTAACAGAATATTCATCGAAAATGTGTGATTCTCCCTGCAGCTTGAGGGAACAACTCCCCTCCAATACGAAACATCATGTGTTTATTGATTGATAAGGACATCACAATAACACATCAAAATTTATGAGGCTATAAACAAATAAGGAAATAATAAATGGAAGGCAAGTACAATAATTATGATTTAATAACATATTGTGTTGTGTTACGTTATTTCGCTCTGTATTATTTTAATAAATACTATGAGTGGTTGTATATTTTGAAGTTATGTTTGGATGCTTATTGCTTATGATTTCATGATGTATTGTGTTGATGTTATTGAGCATTTTAATATTAGAAATTAAAATATCAAGTGCATGATTATTAGTAGGCATAAATGGGAGAAAATGGTGACATAATTCTTTGTAATCTATTCTTCTATTTTTTCCATTAATCCTCAAATGACTATCCATAGTCTTGACATATATTTGTGAAAGAAACCATACACCTATATAAAATATGTTTTCTTCCACTTGTTGAGATAGAAGAACAGAGAAAAAAAAAGAGAGAAGTGGATGAAAAATATTATATTGTACGTGTTTATATTTTGAAGTTAGTGTAGTGGAAGAGAGAGTTGAGAGAAATTTTATATTAAAGGAAAGTGTTTTATTGGAGGAGCTATGGACTCTCTAACTAATCCGGAGTTGTTTGAGTCACACGGCCTTGTTGACTTGTTGTAACCTAGAGGGGACAGGTAAAAAATTATATTACTGGATCAATGTTGATTATTATATATAATAGTCGACTTGAATCTTATTAAAGAGCACAAGATATCCGCGCATCAAGCTGAATATTTTCTTATTCACTTTAGTTTCAACTGTAATTTGTGGTACATACACCAATATATTATATTGTATATGTTATGTTGTGTTGTATTGAATTGTAATATAATGTATTATTTTGATGAATACGTCATATAGCTTTTTAGGTGATACTTTTTCCTTTTTAGTTCGTCCCAAAAGAGAATGTTACTTTACTATTAGAAACTATTTAACTTTAAAATTCTCTTTTACTCTTAATGAAATAGTTCAACTACACAAATATCTAGAAATTATTTTAGACCACAAAATTTAAAAGTTTTTTTCTTAAATATTGTACCAAGTTAAATAATGTCACATAAAATAAAACATAGAGAGTACAACATTTATAACACATTTAAAGTGAGTTTTATCATCTTAAAGTAGTTGTTTTAAATGTCATGTTCAAAACTAACAAACTATAGACTATAGTATTAAGAATTCCACCTTATCTCGCGTACCAAAAACACGTACAACATCACGTGTGTACTTAACAATAAGGGGTCGTTTGGTTTGAATACAAGTTATGCTGGGATTAGTTATGCTGAGATTAGTTATGCTGGGATAAGTTATACTGGATAAGTTATGCTGGGATTAGTTATGCTGAGATTAGTTATGCTGGGATAAGTTATACTGGATAAGTTATGCTGGGATTAGTTATGCTGAGATTAGTTATGCTGGGATAAGTTATACTGGATAAGTTATGCTGGGATTAGTTATGCTGAGATTAGTTATGCTGGGATAAGTTATACTGGATAAGTTATGCTGGGATTAGTTATGCTGAGATTAGTTATGCTGGGATAAGTTATACTGGATAAGTTATGCTGGGATTAGTTATGCTGAGATTAGTTATGCTGGGATAAGTTATACTGGATAAGTTATGCTGGGATTAGTTATGCTGAGATTAGTTATGCTGGGATAAGTTATACTGGATAAGTTATGCTGGGATTAGTTATGCTGAGATTAGTTATGCTGGGATAAGTTATACTGGATAAGTTATGCTGGGATTAGTTATGCTGAGATTAGTTATGCTGGGATAAGTTATACTGGATAAGTTATGCTGGGATTAGTTATGCTGAGATTAATTTTTGTTGCTCGTTTAGTTTGTCATATTCAAACTTATATTCATGGCATAATTTCTAAGAATAAGTTGTTTGTTTACAAAAATACCCTTCATCTTATTTAGTTTTTTTTGTTTTTTACATTTTATTTGTAAGTTTTAGTTATTCATTCTTAAAAATAAAAAAATTCATCTTATTTAGCTTAAATATTTTTGGGTGTGCATTTACATGATTGTGCCATGTGTTTTTAAAATTAAACTTTCACCTTATTTAACTTTAAAATAAAACTTCCATCTTGTTTAGCTTAAAAATAAAATTTCAATCTTATTTAGCTTAAAAATAAAACTTTCATCTTATTTAATTTAAAAATAAAACATTCATCTTATTTAGCTTAAAAATAAAACTTCCATTTTAAGTTTATTAAAAGTAAAAGAAAATTTATTATTTAAGTTATCTACATTTTAATTGATATATAAAATATAATTTTTAAGTGAGTAATAAACTATTTAATTAAAAATATGCAATTTAGTAGTGGAGTAAACATTTTGAGAGGAATCAAAATATAAATAGCATTAAGAATTAAGCAAATAAATTTAACTTATTTTATATTCATAAATAAAAATTATATTTATAAAATGTAATTTTTTAATAGAAAAATATATAATCATAAGAACAAGGAATAATTAAGGTTGTGAATTTATTATAAATGTTGTTAAAAATTATGTTAATATACATGAATGTAAAGTGGTGTATAAAAATGGGGTTTAAGGAGGGTATTTTTGTTATTTTACCTATCTAATCCCAGAATAAGTTATCCTGGGATTACTATCCCACCCCCAGAAAAGGATAATTTATCCCAGGTAATCCCAGGACTAATTATTAATCCTGGGATAAATTATTCCATCCTTGACAACCAAATAACATATTAATGACCACTTAAAAATTATGCCTAAATTAAATCATCTTGTCCACCAAACGACCCTAGGACTTTAAAATTTATGAGGCTATATGTATCATATAAAGTGACCCACAAATCAAGACAGTGGGGTAATTGACAAAAAAGATTCTACCACTACCAAAATGAAAAATAAAAAATAAAAAAATTTATCGATAATCTCTTGAAATTTGTCAATATATATCATTTAGATACTCAAATTATGGTGTGGTCTAGTCAAAAAGTAGTTCAATCAGACACTTTTGAATTAGCAGTGGATTATTTAAAAATTCAATTAGTTACGAGCTATTTAACGATTGATTAACAAGTAATTATCGATAAATCTTGTAGCTAATTTCATGATTTCTAGTAGCATCTATTTAATGGACGTTTGAGAACATGCTCACACTTTTTTTCTACAAACTTTTAGCAAAAAGTGTTTAGATTTATCTTATCATGTGTTCAGATGTCAATTGAACATATCGTAATTATAGTATATTAAATAAAATTCATTGATAAATTAATTAATTATCGATGTATTTCACACGTAGTAGTGGCACAGAAATGGATTGGTTCAAATTTGGATGGGTTAAAAATGGGTTATTATTATTTTTAATAAGTATGCAACGTAAAAAATGAACAAGTAAATAAAGATAGAAGGAGTATAGTTTTTAACAATCTTTCAAGATAATATTTTACTATCCTGCACGAATTAAAAACTAGAGAGGACATTTTTTTTTCTTCTAAAATTCAAAATCCTAATTACACCCCTGCACGAATTAATCTTGTTAATCCATTTCCCATTATTATATTATAATTACTATTGGAAAAATATAATATATAATAGATGGGGAAAATATAATATCAAAACAATAATACCAGAATTAGAATGAATACTACTACAATAATATTCTTAAGTAATATATATATATATATATATATATATATAT
>NW_006239095.1:1265423-1280759 GCF_000226075.1 Solanum tuberosum | reverse complement strand
ATATATATATATATACACACACGTATACCATCTGTTTCCTATTTTAAAGTAAACTTTGAATTCCTCCTCCTTTCCTTATTATTTCATTTGTCCAACAATATTTGTCCGCTTTATAAAATTAATGAATAATTATACACTTAGTTTCTAATTTATCTCTGTCATTAATTATAGTCGTTTGTCTATTACATTTTTCTAGGTATTCTATTTATTATATTCAAACGGTGATATAGTAAAATTACCCTTTTATTTATAATTTCTTAAAATGTGTGCAAAGTTAATAGTGGACAAGTATTGTTGAACAGAGGAAGTAATTAATTATTCAATGACTTGTACCAAAGTTAAAGTTCCAATAATAGATTTCTCTAATGAAGAGTTAAAACCAAACATTGCACTATAGACAAATAATTGTGGGACCTTGCTCTAATACCAATTGAAAATGGATGAATTACCTTATTTTTATTTTTTAGTTGACCACTTGAACCCAATAATTGACTATATGAAATAAGAAATATGAAAATAAAGATAACAAATTATAGAAATATAAATAGAAGAAATAAAAATGACTTAGTTGACAATTTTTTTAAGCTATCTGGTTGATGGTGCCACGTAGACCGAAAAGGGGCAGAAAATTATTTATAAAATAAGTTCAGGAGGGTACTAGGACCTTAGTATAGTATAAGTGTGCCTCTGGGATTTCAGGCATAGGTTTGAGGGGGGAGGGGGGTACTTATGCATTTTCCCTAAAATTATTAAATAAGAAGTATAGATAAAACAAGAAAAAAAAAATTAAGGTAATGGCACGATCAGCACCAAATCGATCGTTACATAAAATGATATTTTTCGTCGTTACTTAACAACAAATTTAAACAATACGATACAATAAATTTAAGTAACTATCAAATTAAACATTGTATTTAAATTAACAGTACAATACAGTGCGTAGCAAACCATCCAAACAAGGTGTTAGTCTCTTATAATTTGTCTTGTACAAATTTTAAAATACAAGTGATAATTTATTTGTCTATATATACTCTCTATCCCCCTCCTTTACTTATTCACATTGTGAAGTCTTTAATTCCTTCTTTGTTTCTTTCAAATGGCATCTACCAAAGTTAAGATTCCCACCATAGATTTTTCTAATCTAGAACTAAAACCAAACACTCCACTATGGGAATCCACAAAAGTTCAAGTTTTTGAAGCTTTAAAAGAATATGGTTGTTTTGAAGCAACATATGATAAAATTCCAAATGAAATTAGAGAGGGTATTTTTGGTATTACAAAAGAAATATTTCAATTTCCTTTAGAGACCAAAGTGAAAAATTATTCAGATATAACATTACATGGCTATGTAGGAATGATTCCACACTTGCCATTTTATGAGAGTTTGTGTATTCCTGATTTGCTTAATCCTCAAAATGTTGAAACTTTTGCTAATATCTTTTGGCCTCATGGTAATCCTGATTTCTGGTATGTCTACTTTATTTTATTTTTTAAAATAAAATTATTTTGTGCATTGATTAGAGTCGTGGAGTAGCGAGAAAGTTATTTTTGAGATAGTGATAAATTTTTGCAGCAATTTGGTAAAAGCTTACTCAAATCCACTTATGGAATTGGATGAAATGTTGAAAAAGATGATTTTGGAGAATTTGGGATTAGAAAATCATATTGATGAATTGCTGGATATTAATTATATGAGATTTAGATTTACACATTACAAGGGATCATCAATTATTAGTGGAGATCATGAAAATAATATTAAACAAGATGGATTGAATGGCCACACAGATGGTAACTTCTTGACTTTTATATCACAAAATCAAGTCAATGGTTTGCAAATCAACAAAAATGGAGAGTGGATTGATGTCAATATTTCACCAAATTCTTATGTTGTTTTGTCTGGTGATTCATTCAAAGTAAGTGTTACTCATTTTATTTTTTTAGCTAGTCATATTACTTTGTTGAAATCCATGTTACTCGAACTCTTCAAAAATATTATTATTGCACCTTCAAAAACAAAATATAGATTTTAGAGGATCTGACGCATACCTAACGATATTTGTGAAGAATATTTCCAAGGTTGGAATATACCAAACAAAATTTAGGTTTAATATCTTGATGCAAAATTGAAAATGAATCTTCATATTTGTTGGAATTAACCTATGTTTCTCGAATATTAAATGGAACTACCTACATATTTAATATTTTCATGCAAAACTGAAAAATGAATTTTGATATTTGTTGGAGTCTATGCTTTTTGAATCTCTAAAAATGTTGGATCCTTCAAATAAATGTGTTTGAGTTTTATGCACTGACGACGTGAATTTATACAGGCATGGACAAATGGTCGATTGCATTCTCCCATCCACAAGGTAAAAATATTTGGTGAAAGTGATAGATTCTCAATTCAATTATTTTCATTCTCAAAACCAGGTCACTTTATAAAGGCCCCAAAAGAACTTGTGGATGAAGAACACCCTTTACTCTTCAAGCCATTTGAAATGGTTGGATTATCTGAGTATGTTACTTCCCAAGCTGGCTATGCAGCTCCCAGTGATGCTTTCAAGGCTTATTGTGGTCTTTGATATGATAAACGTGAATTTCTAATGAACATTTTTGTCAGAGTACTGTTAGTATATTTGGGATTTCTAACAGAATATTCATCGAAAATGTCTTCATCATTTCCAATGGATTTCATTTGGAATTCGTGTTTTTATAATAGTGTGTATCTTTAGCTTTAGAGTTCTTTGTTTTATATATGCTAGAATAAAAAAACGTGATTTTTTTATGAACGTTCTTGTTAGAATACTGTAAGTATATATGGGATTTCTAACAGAATGCTTGTCGAAATTCGTGTTTCTTTAGTAGTGTGTATCTTATGTTTGAATTGTTGTAACAGTGAGTAATTTCGATGGGAATTCATGCTTTGTTTGTATTTTTTGTGCAAATAATAAATTTTGAAGCAAAAACACATCTAAACTAGCAGGATTCATTGCTAGCCCCATCTATTAAACTTCTGGCCATGACCACATTGGAGTCTGATCAAATTTGAAATCGCATCTATAAGTCCCACATTGAGAAGTAAAACTCCCTACTAAAGGCATTTTTATACTTAAAGAGACTCGAACCATTTTTATATTTCTTTGCAAATTTTGAAGGCATGCAATTTTTTTCTCAATTATTGCATCTGTACAGTAATATATTTTAAAATAAAAAATAGCAATTGGGTATTCAATAATATATGCTATATATGTTGGAACAATATTTTTTCTTTTTATATACATTTTTATTAACAAACACGATATACACTAAATTAGTTATTTAAAAAAAAAACAAAGTGACACACAAATCGAGACAATAGAGTATAGAAAAAAAAATCCTTCCACTACCAAAATGAAAAAAAATAAATATACAACTTGTAAATATATTTCATTTATATACTCCAACTATGACTTTTATTAGTGGAGATGAAAATAATATTAAATATGATGATGAATTGAATGGCCACACAGATAGTAACTTCTTGACTTTTATATCACAAAATCAAGTCAATGATTTGCAAATCAATAAAAATGGAGAGTGGATTGATGTCAATATTTCACCAAATTCTTATGTTGTTTTGTCTAGTGATTCATTCAAAGTAAGTCTTATTACTTTGTTAAAATCAATGTTACTCGAACTCTTCAAAATATTATTATTGAACCTTCAAAAAACAAAATATAGGTTTGAGAGTATCTGACGTATACCAAACAATATTTGTGAAGAATATATCCAAGGTTGGAACTTGGAACTAAATGTTTAATTTCTTTATGCAAAATTGAAATTGAATCTTCACATTTGTTGGAATTCACCTATGTTTCTCAAATTTTTAAAAAGTGTTATCCCACTTGCGTTGGGATATTTCTCCAAAATACACATTTTAAAAGAATCTTTATGTAACACATTGAATAATATTTTTGAAGTAAGTTATTGGAACTATGTACATATTTAATATTTTCATGCAAAACTGAAAAATAAATTTCAATATTTGTATTGGAGCCTATGCTTTCCGAATCTCTAAAAATGTTGGATCCTTCAAAATGTGTTTGAGTTTTACGCATTGACGATGTGAATTTATATAGGCATGGACAAATGGTCGATTGCATTCTCCCGTCCACAAGGTAAAAATAGATGGAGAAAATGATAGATTCTCCATTCAATTATTTTCATTCTCAAAACCAGGTCGCTTTGTAAAGGCCCCAAAAGAACTTGTGGATGAAGAACACCCTTCACTCTTCAAACCATTTGAAATGATTGGTGTCACGACCCAACCAACCGGGCCGTGTGGGCACCTACTCTAACACCTAAGTAGGAGAACCCTCAATTTCCAAACAGTTAATAGCATGCGGAAGATTAAGAAAGCTAAGATAGAAACAAATTCATGGAGATTTTCATAAAATAAGAGTTTAAAACAATTTGAGTCAAGACTTGTGAAGTAATTAACACCCCTAGGGATCTAGTCTAAACAGGTACAAGAGCTTCTAAGATTACAAGGTATAAACATGATAACCATGACGCAAGAAAAATAGAAGTTGTTGGAGATTGTCTTCGTCTTCACATATGAAACATCACTAACCCTGCAACCAGACTATGCCAAAAGGCATAACAAGAGTAGTATCAGTACAACCACACGTACTGGTAGGCATCATCGATCAACCCGATGCCCACCGCATAATATAAGAAATTGACTAGCAGGAAATCATGCAATAAGACTGTTCATTCCTCCAACTTTATATTTTCCCGCCCTTACTGATTATGGATACTTAAAAATACACTAGTACACTTGACTGTCAACCCCTTAATCATTCCAGTCTTGATCATAGCTTAACCTTTCTAGTTACTAGAGAAGTTTCCAGATGTAACGACTACCAACCCAACCAACCCCTCACGACATACCCCTTACTCCTTTCACTTCTCCACTTAACCCTTTGTAACACCCCAAAAAAAATTTCGAACTAAGACTCGAACTGTTCATCGTAGTGAGTGAGATTTTTCCAAGGAATTAAAAATTTCTTAAGTTTTAAGGTCACTAGATGTATCACCTTGTGTTCCAACGCCTCCAAGTTTGCTAAGCTTCGAGGTCGGATGAGTGAGATATGGCCTTTTGAAGTTAGGTTGTTCAGTTAAGGAAAGTTAGCCGGAAATAGTAAGGGGTATTTTGGTCTTTTCCTTACCCAAATAGACTTGATTCATTTTTAGTAATATTTTAAGGGTCTAATCCTATTAGGTTCAGTGTTATAATCCTAAAATTAGCCTAGGGTTTTAGTTGAGAGTTCAAGAAGAGAAAATAAGAGAGAAGAGGAGAAAAGAAGAGAGGATCAAGCGTTCGTCGAGATTCTTGCATGTTGTAGCTGATTTTCGCCATGGGTTTAATCCCTAAGAGGTATGTAAGCTTCCATAGTGTTGGGTTTGTTCACCCACACGCCAAACATGTTATTTTCAGCGCAAATTTCATTGTTGAAGTTGAAAGATTTGAGTTCTTGATAGGTGTTCTTGAAGTTCATTATAAATCTTGTTTTGTTGGGGTTTTGATGATTTCTTGAGATGAAAGTGATTTTTTGAGTGGATTAGTGTGTACTTAGGTTGGGTAATTTTAATCTAAGGAAAATTTGAGAAAAGAAATCGATTAAAAGCGATTTAGGGTCAGAAAACGAGAGGCGAAATTCGTCGAAACTTTGCCTGGGAAGATGCGAGCGCGGCGCGCCCCAGATACGCCCAAGGGGCTGGGGCAGCACGCCTGCAGTGCACCCATATGCAGTCTCTGAAGTTAGGGGCTGGCACCTCGTGCCCGGAACGCGCCAGGGTCGCCTGCCCCCACTCCTTTTCCATCGGTTGTCCCGTTTGAGCCCCTTTTAAGTGTACCTTCACTCCCTTTGATTCTAATCACTCTAAACTACTTCCAAACACCTAGAAATCATTCATAACATGATCATAACCTTGAATTCATAATTCATAATTCATAATTCAAAATTCAAGGTAAAGTTAAGAGTTATGTCTTGAGAGTTCTTCTGATCATTTAGAGAAAGTCTCTTTGAGTCCTTTTGAGGTATCTTCTACAATTTCTAATAATTTGTTTCAAGACTCAAGTAAGTGAGCATGAGAGTTAGGAGAATGTATTAATGAATATACAGTATCACCTAAATCTTTCATGTCATGAACCAAACTCTTGAATTCATAATTCACATTCAAGAGAGAGTTAAAGAGTAGAGTCCAAGAAAGCCTTTAAGTTCAATTGTGAATCCTTTGAGATCAACTATTGATTTGAACTAAGTTTTGGGAAGTAAGTAAGAGAATGAGAAGAGTCGTATACATGAGTTCCATGTAGTTATGTAGACCTTCGAGTCGAGTTGTTCCATGCCCATAATTCAGCATGAACTTCGTAAGTTGAGCATCTTTCAGAGAAGTGGTATCTTCAAGTTCTAAGCCTTTAAGTGTTGAGTTCCTAATCCCTCTTTGAGATTCATTTCTTATCATGTGACTATTACATATTACCCATGAAGTCCTTGAGTTGAGTAGTTCATGCCCATAATTCCGCATGAACCCTATGAGTCGAGCAGTCTTGAGATGAGAGGTATCATTGAGTCCTTGAGTTAAGTAGTTCATGCCCATAATTCCGCATGAACCCTATGAGTCGAGCAGTCTTGAGATGAGAGGTATCATTGAGTCCTTGAGTTAAGTAGTTCATGCCCATAATTCCGCATGAACCCTATGAGTCGAGCAGTCTTGAGATGAGAGGTATCATTGAGTCCTTGAGTTAAGTAGTTCATGCCCATAATTCCGCATGAACCCTCCGAGTTGAGCATTCTTAAGATGAGTAATATCATTGACTCCTTGAGTTCGGGAGTTGGTGAGTTCCAAGTCTAAGGAAATGGGTGCAACCTAAACTAAACATAGGAATAACTAAAGTACTAGTCTAAGTCTGAATAGAAATGGACCAAACATAACGAGTGTTTTATTTAAAAATAATACTTTAGACTGATTTTAAAGTCGCCACTTAATTTTTGAAGAAAAATCAAGAAAACTATTTTTTCAATAGATTAAAACAGGGAATCAATTGAAAATATAAGGGGGTTCGGGGGTTCATATTAGTGTTCTAGGAAGGGTTTGAAAGCACCTAGAACACCCGCTAATGCGGTTATCCGACGAGTAATTATTTGGCTTAAATTGCGAAATTGAACTATTTTATAGTTAGGACCATTTCAAAGGAGAAAGAGCAAAATGTTGAGATATCATCTAATCAAATATTTTGTAAACTTATTCATTAAGTTTTGTTAAGAGATGACCGGCTTAGTTAAATTGTTAAATCAAAATGAACGTCTCTCGGGGATTTGATTTGTTGACCTTAAGATTAATGGCAAATATTAGTAAGTAAGGGAGCATAATAAAACAAAGAGGGAGAGGGATTTGGGCCCAAGTTTGGTTTTTCTGTTCGCCTGGACCAATACTTGGACCAATTTTCGTTTTGGGCCTTTGGCCCATTTGAGTCACCTGCACCTGTTCTAGTCTAACACAAAATAGAATATTATTTGGGCCTTAGGCCCAATTTCACCTGTCCTAGATTTTAGCAAGACAATAGGGGCTTAGGCCCAAAAATAACAAAATACAATTTGAAATTAAGAGCGGGTCTTTGGCCCAATCTTTTCAATTTCTCGATCTACTGCTCCTTTCAACTTCGGGACCTGTTCGTCAATTTTTAGGGTTGGCCGACTCGATTGACAAAAACAAATGAGCCTTTGTGGCTCTCCCGAAATGCAAGAGGAAGATAGGAGTTCCCAGTGAACTCGGGCGGATTTCACATGCAAACACAAAATGGGAATTAGTAAGTAAGAATCAAATAAAAACAGAATTTATATGCTACCATATTCTAGAATTTGCGTACTACCATATTCTAATAGTTATCTACTACCATATTTTAAAAGTTATCTACTACCATATTTTAATATTTATCTACCACCATATTCTAATATTTATCTACTACCATATTTTAATATTTACATACTACCCTATTCTAAAGGTTATCTACTACCATATTTTAATATTTATCTACTACCGTATTCTAATATTTATCTACTACCATATTCTAATATTTACATACTACCCTATTCTAATATTTATCTACTATCATATTTTAATATTTATACGATAAAAGATAATGTGTGCCACCAAGGGCCTTAAATCCATACACGAATGACACTTCAATGACCTTAAACAACTAAGCCTATAGTTAGAATTGAGCAGATGCAAAGCTTTAACAATAGATAAATTAATAGCCCATCCTAAAATTTCCAATTTGAAATAATTAAGCCATGATCAACTAGTGGTCATGTGGATTTGAATAAGCCTATCACACCCAACCGTAAACCAACAACAAACAATTAAAAGGGCAAATATATTCTAGTGATAAAAGCAATAGAAAATAAATGGGTCAAGACATGCTTCTCATCCCATGGAAACGATATAACTACACTTCAAAACGGAACATATGAGGCTATGAAAATAAATAAATTAAAATCCTAGAAATAGTTTGCTATAAACAACATTTGACTTATCTTGACAAAGTAATACACATAAACAATCTTTTCCTTCTTAAACAACAGTGAACTTCCAAATAATGAGGTAAAGGTGGACACCTTATGCTCTCATGCAGTTAAGATAGCAAATGACTTATGTGATGCAAGAAACAATTAAAAAAATGAACCTAAATGCTTTAACATGCACAAATTAATCAAAAATAATATTGATAAGATAAGAAAGGAGTTCACATAATTTCCAAACTTGAACAATGAAAGGATTTTAGCGCCTACAAATTAATGAAGGAATGCCGGAAAGGATAGACATGTTTTAGCATATTTATAAGACATAAGTCTAGCAACAAGATGATAATGAGACTAACATATCAAGGATCTAAAAAAAAATGGAGGAAGGATAGGCCACTGCCTCCAACAAACAATAAATGATGCAACATACGAACTCCACATCGACTAGCTTAGGATTTTGCCTCTAACACTCACGAAAACAACAACATTTACAAGAGCACGCCTTATGTCTCAAACGACCAAGACGCCAACTCCACTCAATCACTCGGCTACTACATAAGCGATGAATCGAGAAGAATAAAGGCAGTCGAGAAAAGAAGATAAATAAATCAACAAACAAGCTTCAACTCATCGAACAACACATCAATTAAAGAGCCGAAATTGAAACGAAGTCTACCTTTTAAGTGCAGCGAGACAAGACGAGACGAGCAGGGGGTGAATGACTTCCAACACCACATGTTCCGACTCGAACGGCGATAACCGAAAGCCAGTTCTGCTCCGTTTTTCTTTTTTGAAGTATTTAGTAGGTACTTTAGCTATTTTCGCTTAATCTATTTATGTGTATTTTTGCTCAAATCTAAATTCCAACTAAGAAATCTCCTCCACCCCTTCCACCTTCTCTCAACAGTGAATTATATAGAAGGGATATTAGGGCAGATTTTTGGGGGGAAATCGGGTCAAAATCTGAACAGAAGAGGACCTTTTCAATTTCAAAACTCAAAATCTTTCACCAATTCGGTGAGACACCTTTTCTCTGCAGATTCAACCCATTCTGAAAGTGGAAATGGTGAGATAGACGGTTGGGATCGACTCCCTTGTCCTGACGAGCAACATGGCTCCATCTCAAGGCGAGCAAGGACGAATTTCGCGGCTACAACAGGTGCTTTTTCTGATGGCATCGTACTGTTGTATGAGTACTAGAGGGAGACGATGCATTGATTGATGCCATGTATCGCCGTTTGATTGCTGCTATGTTGTCGCGTTGCTGGGAACTATACGCTGGAGTTCTGGGTTTCTTTTAGCGTTGGAAAGAGTGAAAAATGGGCCGGGTTACGGGTATTGGTGTTGGGCTGCTGTAGTTGTTCATATTATTGCTGTTATGGAAAAAAAAAGGTGGGCTGGGCGGTTGGGTATTTTATTGTTGTATGTAAATTGTTATAATGGTATGTTGTATGTTGGTGGGCTAGGAATAATTGGACAGGATTGGGGGTTGCTGATTGTCATTATATTGGGCTGCAATTGATACAAGATTGGGCCGAAAAATGATATAAAATTGGAGGTGAGGCTTGGCCGATATGGCAATTGAGAAAAATTGCAGTCATGGCCGATGGAAGTTAAGGCCTTAGCCAAATTGATCAAGTTTAGTAAGCTTGGCTAATCATTAAAATTAATATAAATTAATTAAAGAGCTTCTAAATTTTAAACGAAACAAAATAATTAATTTGAATATAAACTAACCAATTTCAATACTCAAAATTATAACTATAAATTATACTAGACTAAATTAATAAAGTATTTACTAAAACAATGTAGAAACCTTTTGATATGATTTTCAAATATTTATAAAATATACTAATTACGTATATAATTATATGAAATATATTTGTTATTCGAAATACTATAAAATCCGATTGAAATTACTTAAAATCCTTGAAACTATTTGGAACTTTATAAAGCTAATTATTCTAAATCGTTTGAGAATCAAGAAGCTCAAAAACTAATTATTATCGGGGAGGGTCAAAATTGGGTGTCAACAACGAATTTTTTGGAGTAAAATGCTATGTTATGAGAGTTTTTGTGATGCGGCATTTTGGGTTCAAAAATAAAAGTGCAGATTTTAGCTTTAAAAATTCCAGATTTCATGAGGTAAAAATTACAGCTTTTAACGTGCAGATTTTAGGTGCAAAAAAGGCGAATTTTAGGAACAAAAAATGCTTTGTCATGAGAGTCTTATGATGTGCATGATTTGAGCACAAAAATGCAGATTTTTAGCTTAAAAAAAAAATACTGCACCTTTAACAAGCTTTACAAAGTAGATTTTTTTAGTTTAAAAAATTATTTTTTGCATGACTTAAAGTATAGATTTTTGGAACCGTTAGTCTTCGAGATTTTAAAAGTACAATAGTTTGGGGTCCAAAGGGTGCTTTAAACACTACTTTCGAAAGGAAGAGGAAACATCATTTTAAAAGCCAAAAATGGATGTTATAAGGCTCGCTAGAATTGTTACCTTTTTAGTCTTGAAAACACACGGCTTAAGTTATTCGTTCCGAGAAGGACCAAAATATTCATTAGCTTTATCTATAAACTCTCACTTAGGACTTTATGTTAAGGAAAAACTTATCCTTTAAAACTCCCAAATAAATTTGAAACTAGTTTAGAGGCTAAAGCAATTACCCTTTAGAAATATTTTTAGGGCTAAGATATTTACCTTTAGAAATACCCCTTTTTTTTAAAAAGAAAAACAAGTAAGAAAGTAGGCTCATATATCTAACAAAATAAATATAACTATAGAATAAGTCTCAATAATTATGCCTACTTTATACTCTTTTGACATCACCCCTTTATGAAGAAATTATATTTACTATTATTACTATCTCTATTTTACAAATCACATATTGCTAAAATATTTTAATCTCTTAACATGCTATTTTCAAGATCTTAGATATGCCAACAGGTTCAAAATACAAGGTACATATATGTGTCATACGCAGAAAGGTACAAATTTTATATTTTTTTTCTATAGGTAACTTATTATTTTGTTACACTTCATATTATTTTTCTCATATCTACTATCACCTTTACAAATGATACTTATTTTTTTTTTTTTTATAATTTATAAATCCCTACACTTTAATATACACATTATTTTACTAGATATTTGCACCCGACTATTATCTCATTTTATTTTATTTCCTTTCGTGTCTTAATTCTATTTATGAATAAACGACAAATTTTCATATCCTTTAAACTCAACATTTATTTTGGATACATTTATATAAGATACATCTATATTTTTCAACATATAAAACTATCATACACTTTAGCACATTTATTTATTTATTTATTTGCCATATGACCAACATACTACTATTAATTTTATTTAATACACATATATATGGCGTACCTTATATTTTACTCTTTTCTTAAACTAATAATATTTACTTACAATTGATTTTAAAGCAACTAAATAAACAAGTTATTTTTTTTAATTATATTATTCTAAATTGAGTTTAAGGACTATCTTCGGGTAGGATCTGAGGGATGCTTAATACCTTCCCCTCGAGTAACCAAAACCCTTACTCAGAATCTCACTGGTTTCGCAAATCAAAATAGAGTTTACATTTACATATTAAAAAATGGTTTTCCTAATATTTTCCTTAAAATTTAGGTGGCGACTCTAAAACAATTTTTTTTCAAAATTAGAGTGTCAGCCATATTATGTTGTGAACTGTTTCGGTTGGTTCGAAATGGGGTGCGACAGTTTTAACTTTGTTTTAAGACGTGAGTTTCAAGTTAAGCAAAGAGTAAAGTTTGAAGTGCTTTTCTTCAAAAGAGTATTTTCGGGACTATGTATTCCCAAAGAGTAAATGTTTTCACATTTAAATAAGAAAGGAAACCGAGATTTTCAAAAGAGCCTTTGAGCTAGTTTTCAGTAAAGAGTAAGAGTAAAGTTCATTCTTCAAAGATTATACAGGAACTAAGTATTCCCAAGAGTTAAAATATTTTCACATTTGAGCAAGAAAGGAAACTGAGATTCCCAAGAGAGCTTTTAAGCTAAGTTTTTGAGTAATTATCTCAAACCAAAGAAAGAGTTTTATTTTTTCAAAACATATGAGCTAAAGTATATTTTGGGAGTAGTATTGAGCACCGATATGGGGACGAGCTTGAGTTCAGATAACTCACGTCTCCTTAAACCATGTAGCTATCATGGGTAGTAAAGGATCATACTCTTTAGATGACTCCTTAAGATGCTTTTAGTATAAGCTAGTGGATCCACTAAGTTAAGTAGTTCTATATAACGGCAAAGTATATGACAGTTTTGGCAGCGTGGACAAGACGATGTATCACCACTTAGGCTCATCGTAGTGGTTGTCGGTTAGAGAATCTCCCACAGAAACTATATTGCTTTATTATATGAGTAAAGTTGAGTTTGTTATTGCATTTTCTTTAACGAACTAAGTTGTTTTCTACTATTTAAATGCTTTGTATAAATTGCACTTTCATTGTTGTTTTACACTGTATTTTGAGTTGAGTTATTCAGGAGTTGAGTAAAGCCAAGGTAAGTGTTTCTTTCAGATTTTTTTCAAGCTTAAGTTATGTTTAGCATTCCAACTCGCATACTCATACATTCAATGTACTGATGCCAGTTGGCTTGCATCTTATTATGATGCAGACACAGGTAATCAAGATCAGCATCTAGCGCCTCGTTGATCTAGTTGAGCACTCAAAGTCTTGTGGTGAGCCTCCTTGCTTTCTAGAGGATCCTTTTTTATTGCTTTTCAGTATTTAGTTCATTAGGATGTCGTGGGTCTTGTCTCGCATCCATCTCAGTTATTAGAGGCTTCATAGATAGACAGTCAGTTAGTTCATTGTATGTATCTTGTTATTGACTTATGTTCATTTTTGAGTTGCCACTTTGGCTAAATTAAATGTTTATTTCTAAAACATTATGAGTTTAGTTTGAGACAGTCGAGTTATCTTGCATTTGAGTTCTTTTCTTAATGTTTAAAGTCTTATGCTGAGTAAGTAAGCCAGGCCAAGGGTTCGCTTGGGGCCAGCAATGGTTCTCGAGTGCAGGTCCCTCCTAGGGTACAGGCTCAGGGCGTGACAAACTTGGTATTAGAGCCCAAAGTTCAAGAGTGAAGTCTTGTCTGTAGAGTCCTAGTTATTGGTGTGAAGCACGCCACATCTATAATTAGGAGGCTGCAACATTTAGGAAATTCCTTCACTTCTTTCATACTCATTTCGTGCGTTAGAGTTTTATCTCTAACAAGTTTCTTTCTAACTCGTGCATGCGCGTAACCGATTATGAGTTGGACTATTTTGAGTGTGATTTCATAAGGCGTTTCTTTCCCTGTGAGCTAAGAGAAGCAAAGAGATGGTTGCTGACATAAGGAGAAGGATGAGTTTATTTGTTGTTGGGTTGACTCGTCTGTCAAGTAAGGAAAGTAAGGCAGCCATGTTGATAGGTTACATGGGCATAGCAAGGCTAATGATTTATGTGCAACGATTTGGGGAGGACAAGCTGAAGGATAGATAAGAGTTTAAGAACAAGAGAGCAAAGACATCAAGGAATAAATTCAGGCAGTAAAAGAGTAATGCGAACCGGTCTTCTTTCCAACATAAGCAGAAAGGACCTGCTCCATCATCTGCTAGTGCACCTGCACCAAGAAACAAATGTTAGTACAATAGTTAGAATTCTCAGAACTTCAGAGCTAGACCTGTGCATTCGCAAGGTAGTAAGGCACAAGGGGGTACTAAGACTCCTGGATGTGCTAAGTGTGGTAGGAGCCACTCAGGGGTGTGTCGTGATAGCTCTACTAGTTGCTTCAAGTGCCAGAACGGTCATTTTATGAGAGAGTGTCCTAAGAGCAGACAAAGTAATGGTAATGGGGGCAATATAGCACAGTCTTCTTCAGTTGCCCCACCAGATAGAGCTGCATCTAGATGAGCTACTTCAAGGGCAGATGGAGAAGGAAACCGTCTTTATGCTATCGCTAGTCGCCGAGAGTAAGAGGATTCGCCAGTTGTTGTTACTGGTATGATCCAAGTCTTCAGTTTTGATGTTCTTCCTGAGCAACGTCTTGAGCCCTTAAGTGTTTCTACACCTGTTGGTGAGTCTATTCTTGCAGAGAGAGTATATCGTGATTGTTCCATTTTCGTCAATCACAAGAGTACCATTGCTGATTTAGTTGAGTTAAACATGGTAGATTTTGATGTCATTCTAGGTATGGACTGGCTTCATGCCTGTTATGCATCAATAGATTGTAGAACTTGAGTAGTCAAGTTTCAGTTTCCAGTGAACCAGTTATAGAGTTGACGAACAGTTCAGTAGTGCCTAAGGGTCATTTTATTTCGTACCTTAAGGTGAGAAAGTTAGTTTCTAAGGGGTGTGTCTATCACTTAATCCAAGTTAATGACTATAATGTTGAGATACCTCATATTCAGTCAGTTTCAATAGTAAAAGAGTTTCCAGAAGTCTTTCTAGATGATCTACCCGGAGTCCCTCCTGAGAGAGAAATAGACTTCGGCATAGACATTCTTCTATATGCTCGCTTTATCTCTATTCCTCCATATAGCATGGCACCAGCAGAGTTGAAAGAGTGAAAAGAGCAGTTGAAAGATCTTTTAAAGAAAGGTTTCATTCGAATAAGTATCTCACCTTGGGGCGCTCCAATCCCATTTGTGAGGAAGAAAGATGGTTCCCTTCATGTGTATAGATTATTTCCAATTGAACAAGGTTACCATCAAGAATATGTATCTT
>NW_006239095.1:1260266-1265401 GCF_000226075.1 Solanum tuberosum | reverse complement strand
GGTGACTTATTGAACAAACTTCAGGGTGCTATTTGTTTCTCTAAGATAGACCTCAAATTCTCATCTATTTCATCCCCTTTGACCAAGTTAACTCAAAATACAATGACGTTTCAATGGTCTGAAGCTTGTGAGAAAAGCTTTCAGGAATTGAAAAAGTGGTTGACTACTGCCCCAGTTTTGACCTTACCAGAAGGTACGCAAGGCTTTGTTGTCTATTGTGATGCGTCTAGAGTTGGTTTGGGTAGCGTGTTAATGCAGAATGGCAAAGTCATAGCTTATGCCTCTAGACAGGTGAAGGTTCATGAGAAGAATTACCCAACACATGACTTAGAGTTGGCTGCCATAGTATTTTCTTTAAAGATATGGCGTCATTATTTGTATGGTGTACATGTTGATGTATTCACTTATCACAAAAGTCTTCAGTATGTGTTTACTTGGAAAGAGCTTAATCTTAGACAGAGGAAGTGGTTAGAATTACTCAAGGATTATGATATGAGTATCCTCTATCACCCAGGTAAGGCTAATGTTGTTGTTGATGCCTTGAGCAGGTTGTCTATGGGTAGTACCACCCATTTTGAGGAAGGTAAGAAAGAGTTAGCAAAAGAGGTGCATAGACTTGCACGATTAGGAGTTCGACTAATGGATTCCATAGAAGGAGGAGTAGTGGTGATGAATGGGGCTGAATCATCATTAGTAAGATTCTTTATTGCTTGAATTAAAGGCAAGAGTTCATAAGCAAAAATTGATGGCTTTTGAACAAGGGGAGATGGTGTTTTGAGGTATCAAGGTAGATTGTGTGATTGATTTCAAGGGTAATTGGGATGATTACATACCTCTCATTGAGTTGCTTACAACAATAGTTACCATGCTAGCATCCAAAATGATCCATATGAGTCTCTTTATGAGAGAAGATGCAGATATATCAGACGTGTGGCTACATTACTACTAGCATAAGTGGTCATAACTCATAAGTGTGCTAGCAAGTTAGCCATCCAATTCTATTTTTAAGTCACATGCACAATGTGTGATTCTCCCTGCAGCTTGAGGGAACAACTCCCCTCCAAAAGGAAGCATCATGTGTGTATTGATTGATAAGGAGTTATGAGTGCTGATGATGATGGTTGTGGACACAGGGGTTGACACTTGACAGTAACGATCCGTGGCAATATATAGTTGATGGTGGGGACTGATAATTATAATGAATAATAGTGCTAGCTAATGGAGCGGTAAACAATGAAAGTAGTTAACGATATATAGTAATAGCTGATTGTGGTGATTGTTGGTTATTGGTCTGGTAAATGATGGTGATACTTACAAATAATGGCTAATAGTGTTTGTAGTTGATTGTATTGATTGACGATTGTTGATTATGAATTGTGATAGTTGATAATATTGGATGGAAATAATCCCGTTAGAGTGAATGAATGAAATAACATTAAATTGATATTCTTATAATTTTCTTTTTATCATACATCTCAATTATATTGAAACTTGATTATAAATTTTCATTCACACCTATTATGTGATGCGAAATTAAAAAATACACACAATAATTAAAATGAGAACCAACTTTTTTTAATGCATAATTATAAATTTCTAATCTGGTGTGCCATTTTTAATGATCACGTGACAGATCACGAATTAGAATATTTATTTTTATTAAAAAAAGTGGCAGATCTAGAGAAGAGAATATTTTTTTTAAATTTACAAAAAAGTGGCATATCTTGAAATGAGAGTATTAAAAAATAAAAAATCAGTGTGACAGTCTGACCAGATCTTGAAAAAATAATAAAAAGAAAAATATGTGGCAGATAATAGTAGAAAATCAAAGTGTTGTCCATGTGTAATCCATTTGAAAAAAAAGAAGAAGATAATAATTAAAAATTAAAAAGTGCGTTCTTCTTTTTAAACTAATAAAAAAACCTTTATTTTACGTAGAATCTAACAAATATGGATTTCATGTTTACAAGAGTTTGTTGTTTAATTCAACAATTTCAAGTTATGTGTTGCTTTGCATATATCAGGTACCATGTGTGTTTATCTGTTTAATTTTATTATATAAATTTAAATATTTATTGTGTATATTCAAAATTAGAGTGCATAGATGTTAATTATTATTGCGATTCATCTAGAAGTGTGGTGACTTGAACTTTTTAAATAAGTACAAAAGTTAAATTATGTCTAAGCAGCTTAATAAATTCGATTTTTTTAGAAATCTAAAATACACTATGAGTTGTTGAAATTTGATCAAGTGAAGTTTATCGTACGAAAAGAATTTTGATGAATTATATTAATTTATTAAAATTAAATTTCCTTATATCTTTTAAATGTAAGAGTGGGTTTGGTCACAATATTCTTTTCTAAATATGTTTCTGGATTACTAAAGTAGTTTTTTTATTTACTCAATCTGAATGGAATTATAGATCTTCAATGTGATCTAATATTAATTTTATAGAACTGAAAATATTTTAATTTCTTAGTAACACATAGTTGTAATATTCATTTCTAGAAAATAAAGAATGTCAATTAACAATTTTTTCTTAAATCCAAATTGTAGACTATTTTTTAAGAAATGAAAAATATATTTGCTCTAAATTACAAATTTAAGAAATACCATATTTATAAAATAAAAGGGTATTTGAACAATTATGGCTAAAATCATTGCGGCCAAAATGACGTTTCGAATCAATATTCCACTTTAAAATTAATGTACTATCATTCTTTTTAGGTGCTCTGAAAAATAGAAAAAAATAACGGAACTTTATTTTAAAAAATATAGTCGTACAACATAAATGAAAGCGTGTTTAAAATTTCAGTGGTTAATATTGTTGTGAGGTGCATAGATGTGTACAATTAATCCAAGTTGTCTTTTATTAATCATTGACCCATAACCAACATTATTGTTGTGACTTGTTAGGTGCTATAAATGTTCCTCAATATTTTTGTTTTGTAGAAATCAACTAGAAAACATAGGTACGTTGCTAGGCAACTAGTACGGAATGAAATGGGAAAAAGTAGAGGACCTGGCGTCCCTGGCGCTCTGAGTGGTGCAGGGCGCCAGAGGCAAAATTTCAGAGACTGGATTGGGGCGCTCTGGCTGGCGCGGCGCCCCAGAGCCAAAACTTCAGAGCCCCAAGTGGGGCACTCTGGCTGGGGTGGCGCCCCAGGACCTTGCCTAGAAAGCTCCAACTTTTCTTCTTCATTTTTAACGAGGCACAACTCAACAAAATCTTCAAACTGATACAGATTGCGTGAAAGTTGTTTGACTAGAAAAATAAATTAAGAGATTTTTTTTAAAATTGAAATCATCTCGTAAATAGTAAAATAAAAAAAATTATTATTGTTATATATTTAAAATACGAAGCTTCATAGCAAAATGTTATTGATTTGTCTATATATAATCTCTATTCTCTCTTTAATTTTCATATTGTAAAGTATTTCTCCTTCTTTATTTCTTTCTATTTCCTCTCTTTTTAATTTATTCATCAATGGCATCTACTAAAGGTAAGATTCCCACCATAGATTTTTGCAATCTTGAGCTAAAACCAAACACTCCACAATGGGAATCAACAAAAGTTCAAGTTTTTGAAGCCTTAAAAGAATTTGGTTGTTTTGAAGCAATATATGACAAAGTTCCAAATGAAATTAGAGAGGGCATGTTTGATAATTTAAAAGAAGTATTTGATTTTCCATTGTCCAAATTGATAGAATATAGAGAAAAACCCTTTCATATATATGATGGGAAAATTCCAAGTATACCACTCTATGGTAGTGTGAGCTCTGCTGATTTGGTCCTCCCAAATAGTATTGAAACATTTGCCAATACCTTTTGGTCTGATGGAAACCCTAACTTTAGGTATGTATTACTTCTTTTAATTACATATAATGTGCTCGGTATTATGAAAGTCATTTTTCATTAATGATATTTGAAAGAATAAGATTTATGTAGGTGATATCATTTAGTTTTAGTCATGTTAGTACACCAATTATTCTTGCTCATATATTTGTAGGAGATTTTTTTTTTTTCATTATGTATTCGGTATTTATTTTGGGATTCAGATTAATAATATGGAGTCACGATAGTGTAAGACACATTAAAAGGAGAAACGTTTCCTACTAGAATTGTTTTTATTCCTAAGGCTAGAATCATGAATCTTTAGTTAAATTATAGAGATAATATTCATTCCATCACTAAAGGTGAAAATTAAGTATCTTATTGTCCATACATTTTATATAAAAGAGATGTGATCATTAATAAAATAAAAATTAAGAACTCACGAGTAAACAAAATAAATATATCTAATTTATATTAATTAGAAGAGTATTTAATAATTATATCCAAGTGATAAGCTAATAAAATCAATACTAACAATCTAATCACATGATTCATTGTCGCTATTCATATAGAATTGGTTACGGGTATGTGAAGGGATGGAGGGGAGTACATTTCATTGAGTAACAATGCAATAGTTGGACGTGATTTAACATGCTCGAACAAGATATCACAATCTAAAATGATTTAAAATAACATTTAAATATTTTTCACACATCACGCGAGTATGTATACTAGGTATATATACATTATATATTAAGGGTGTGTTTGGTATGAAGGAAAATGTTTTCTTGGAAAACAAGTGGATTTCTAACTTATTTTCTCATGTTTGGTTGGTGAATGAAAATTATTTTCTGAAAAAATATCTTTTATTTTCTCTTGAGACTAGAAAATACTCTTTAGGAAAATAACTTTTAGGATAATCATTTTCCTTAAATTTGAGGAAAATAAGTTGATTTGGAAAACATTTTCCAAATCATTAAAGTCAACCAAACATGGGAAATTAAAAATGAGGGGGAAGGGAGTAGGGGTGGTAGGGGTTGGTGAGGTAAAAAAAATTTAAGATTTAAAAATTTTTCAAAAATAATTTTAATTTTTTTTTTTTATGTTTGAGGGGAGGGGGGCGGGGGAGCTAGTTTGGTGGTAGTGATAAAAATATATTTGAAATTTTAAAAATTTTAATTTATTTTTTTGAATGGGGAAGGTCGGGTAGGGGCATGGGTAGGGGTAAGATTAAAAATAACATATTAATATTTTCCGCACATCGCTCGAGTATGTATACTAGCTATCTATACATATATAA
>NW_006239095.1:1259649-1260248 GCF_000226075.1 Solanum tuberosum | reverse complement strand
ATATATATTAAGGGTGTGTTTGGTATGAAGGAAAATGTTTTCTTGGAAAACAAGTGGATTTCTAACTTATTTTCTCATATTTAGTTGATGAGTAGAAACTATTTTTTAATGTTTGGTTGGTGAATGAATTTTTTTTCCAGAAAATATCTTTTATTTTTCGCTTAAGACTAGAAAATACTCTTTAGGAAAATAACTTTTAACTCGAAAATCAATCCCAATAATCAATCTAGGACCCGACCCTAACACCCGAACTAGGACATGACCTTGATGACCGTTCAAAATCCGACCTAGAGATCTGACCTAGGACCCCAGCCAAACTTCCGACCCTGAAATATTTTTCAAAAGTAATTTTTTAAATAAAATAAAATTTGACAGGGGTGGCGGGCTGGTTTGGTAGTAGGGGTAAAAAAATATTATAATTTAAGGATGAAGTAGAAGTTTCGAAAATGTTTTCCTTAATTTTTAAGGGAAATCATTTTCCTTAAATTTGAGGAAAATAAGTTGATTTGGAAAACATTTTCCAAATAATTAAAGTCAACCAAACATGGGAAATTAAAAAACATTTTCCAGAAAATATTTTCCTTCGTACCAAACACACC
>NW_006239095.1:1240503-1259041 GCF_000226075.1 Solanum tuberosum | reverse complement strand
AAAGAAATAGAGATTTTTTTTGTATGGTTGATTATTTAAGCCCAACTAGAAGCTAAGATCAGAGCAGTTTTGAAGTAACGATAAGATTGTTTGTATGTGATATATAGATTACGATGCGGGCTTGATCGAGAAAAAATCACTAATATTTTCTATTAGATTAGATTGTTTTCCTAACATCCCCTTGAGGTGCTGCCCTTTCTCTGTGAAAGAAATCACTAATGCTTTTTATGTGTCGATGTTGTGGATTTATACAGGCATGGACAAATAATAGTTTGACATCTGCTGAACACAGAGTAGTACCAACAGGAGACAAAGATAGATTATCTATTCAATTATTTTCCATACCACATCCAGATTATACTGTGAAGGACCCCAAAAGAATTAGTGGATGAAGACCACCCTTTACTCTTCAAGCCTTTTAACTTGCTTGAATTTCATAAATAAACTATGTCAGGTGATAAAAATGGAATTAATCTCAAGAATTATTGTGGTCTTTAAAATTTTTGTAGGGTATGAAAATTTATATATGTGTATTTTCTTTATGAATAAAATGTATCGTATGTATGGGTGGTTGAAAATTTATATTTGAATGGTTATTGCATATGATTACATAACGTATTGTATTGTGTTGCGTTGTATTGTAATGTATTGTACTGTATTATTTTTATTAAAAAATATATGTGTTATACCCAGAGGCGAATTCAGGATTTTAAGAAAACGGGTGCACCATTGCTTTAAAGATACTATCAAAAAATTTATAATAACAATAACTAAGCGAGCAATACATAAAAATTACATTACCACCGAATTGGGGCTGCCTGGGATCGAACCTGCGACCTGTGAGTTGAAATCTTGCAGTGGTACCAGTGAACCATCCAGCCATTTTGAGAACGGGTTCAACAAGTTTTAATTTAATATATTCTTTAATAATTATAGAAGTAATATATCGAGTTTAGTCGGATGACCACGGGTTCGGGTGACCCAAAATTAGTACATAAATTCGCCCCTGGTTATACCCCATTTTAACTCGAGATCCAAATGGCGTACAACATATTGGTGATTTCCAAATTAATTAACTTAAGAAGTCGCCACCTAATTAATTATGGTGAATTAGGACACCTAAATATTTAACTAGCTAATAATAAAATGACTTCAATTAAATGGTCTACTTAACTTGCATGATTCTAGGTAAGGGTTCTAGTTATCCTAAAGGGAAGGGGTAAAACATCCTTTAAGATCCGTAAAAAAAACAGTTAACCGACCAAACTTAGGTTAATTAATTTTAAAATAATGATATGAGTGCTAAAGATTAAGTGATTGAATAATCAAATTGGAAACATTTTTTTAATTGTGAAAGCTCTTTTGTAATTGTAATAGAATGATAAAGATTTAAGAAAAAGTAACTCGTCTTGGTGAATTTAGACAAATTTAGTAATCCAATGGCTAAAAGAAAGGTAATTAAAAAAAAGGTATTTGCTTTCATTTATTGACAAAGTGTTTCCTTTAGAAAAGTATATATTTTTTTTTTAGAAAGATAGGAGTTTAGAACTTTTTTTTTTTTAAAAAAAATACACTATCAAGTTTGAACAAAACTTTATAAATTAGTGAGTTTAAAGTGGTGCAAAAGATGTGTTTAAAAAAAAGTTTGTCAAATGAAGTTCATAAAAGCTAAAGTAACTATAAAGGTTTGTTTCTAACTAAAGGTATCCAAACTCAAACATCTATGTTAAGTCAACTATTATGAATCCAAACTAGAAATATCTAAATCACACAAGCAAGGATAACATGTAAAGAAAATCGCGTAAACAAATAATGCGAAAATGTGAGTAGCCATAAGTGACTCCAAGATAGGACCACTTGCTTTGCTTGCAATTTTGAATGGTCAAAGAGGTAGTGAAGACTCCATGTGCGGGTGTGAGGATAATGTTAAGTCTATGAGACTTGATTTTGCGAGAGTCCTTAATTGGGACTCCATTTTTGTTCCAAAGAATTCATGCAAATAAAGAGAAGATAAAATGAATTAGTAAGGCCTTCGACTTTAAGCGATATTATAGTACTAATTAAGTAACATTATACATCAAATATAATACTTAACATATAAAGCGTGCTAATGCCGAACGGAAAACTCAAACTAAGATATTAAGGCATTTTTAAGTAGCCCTTACGAAACACTTGGAAGAAAATCAAAACATCCAACTGTACTAATTAATGAATTAAGCAAAAGAATTTAAAATCTATATTTTGTGCACATAGAGATAATATAGGAATCTTAGATAACATGCCAAGGATCATGATATTTCTTACTCTAACAAAAATAAATAAATAAAATAAATACATAAAGAAAATTAAAAATAACCTGCATATCATTTCTAAAAATAATCAGCAACAAATATCAACTCTTTTTAGCATATTTTTAAAGTAAGAAAAACACAGGCTAGAAAATTTTATCATACAAAAGATGTCAGAGGGACATTAACTAACAAGAAAACTGATTTCAAGTAATATTATCAAGTTGTCTAATACGCCAAAAAAAATCTCGAAAATAATTCATTGCCATTATGACTAAACTAAGTAGAATTATTTGCAAAAACATGATTTATCTTTCTAATAAGATATGAAATCAACCCATTAATATTAACTATAAGGAGATTATCATTATCTAAAGAGATATGACATCAAACAAGATTTGAGATTTCAATATACCATTACTTACAATTTGAAAAGAAACACATACATAATACATACATGTCTGCTAAAAGGAAATATAACATGAAATAAGCTTAACAAAAATTCATATCATGAAAGAGGGAAGACTTTCGATTATTACGAGTCTTGAACTAAACCGAAACACATATGAAACGTTATTCTTATTATAGCTAAAATGAGCAGGGATTACTACGACATATGTAGCATTTTAATATAGTAACAAAGAAAACAGAGAGAACAGGGAGTGAATTTACCTGCTATAGGGCAGTGAACGGGGCTGCTGCGATCAAGTGTCTATATTCGAACAATGACGAACCCGAACAAGTTTGAGAATAGAATTTCCGGCGAGATCGAAAGAGAGTATAAAAGATATTTTTTATGGAAAAAATGCAGTGGTTCAAGCTCTGTCCATGGCTGAGAATGATGAATCTTCTATCCGGAAGTGGAAAAAGCGTGATTAGCATTGTTTCGGAGAGAGTACCGTTGCCTGGATAGGTCAGATTGATTAGCTTTAAGTTTGGGCTGAATGTTAAGAGCAAATTTGGGCTTCTCAGGTAGGTTTTGGGCTTTAACTAATACAACATTTATTATAAGATGACAATTACTAGTTTATAAAAGAAAAATATATTACGACTTTACGCTAATATAAAATATAGATACAAGAAAATGGATTTATACTTAATTTAATAAATACAAATTTGAAATAAAATGACGACAATCGACTATTTAAGAAAAGACGTGTAAAAGTGATAATAATCATATCGATAATAAAACCTATAATTTTAGTAGATAAATAGGTGTAATATTAAAAATAGTTGTGAAAAAGATAATTTGACATGTTATCAAATTAGAAGCTCGAAAACAATAAATTAGAAGAAAGAAGGGTCAAAATTGGGTGTCAACAATATGAGTGGTTTTATATATTTTGAATTTATGTTTCGATGGTTAGTAATGCATATGATTTCATAATATATTGTATTATATTGTGTTGTGTTGTATTATATTATATCGTTTTGATGATACAATTGTAACACCTTAGAACTTATCAGACTAGAACAACAGAAAAATAGGTGAACCACGACAGGGTTCACGGACTGTGAAAGGAACCACGGTCCATCGACCTTTCCCTGGTTCACACCCACCAAGAAATGGTGGACCACGGGACCCTTCACAGGCTGTGGACCACCCCACGAGCCGTGGGGAGGCTCATGAAAGTCAGGCAATGTCATCAGGGCTAAGGGGTCACGGGACGTGGTCCCAATGACGGGCTGTGGAGGGGTCTGTCATCCAGGACCAGTAGACCCCATCCCCAAATGGAGAACCACTGTGACTTTCACGGTCCGTGGTCCTCTACACGGTCTGTGAAGTGGACTGTAGAGGGGCCTCTCAGAACAGTGCAGTAGACCATGGCCACAACTACGACCCACTTGACGGGCCATGGTCCCAACGACAGTCTGCCAGTGGCTCCATAGAAAGGCCCTGTCAGATTTTAAGTGGGGTCATTTTGGTCTTTTCCCCTATGCGTTGGACCCTTAAACTACGTAGTTTTGGTCAGTTTAAGCCTAGTAACTTAGTCAGAACTTACCCTAAGCATTTCATTCACCAAATTCATCAAACTTAGAACGAAAAGAAAAGGAAAGAGGCGACCCAAACCCTTCTAAGAACGCAGCCAATTTTCTTCAATTCTATCCCCGAAATCGAAAGATTTCACTAGGTATGTGGGATTTCACTAGTGGGTTCTTTTCATCCACTGGGTCCCTAGAATTCAGTCAGATTCTTGATTCTCTACATATTGTTTAGTTGTAGGGTTTCTTGAACTTTGGAGAATTGTTGTGATTTAGCTGTTATAGTGTTCTTACTCAGATTATCATGTTTTCGTAACATTGTTGCTGTAAAACCCCAGAAATTTTTTCATACTGAGACTCGAACCATCCTTCGTTGTGAGTAGGATTTTACTAAGGAATTTAAAATTTCCTCAGTGTTAAGGTCACTAGACGTAGCACCTCGAGTTCCAAAAAGAACTAAATTAGAAATAGCAAAATCTGCAATTTGGCAAGTTAAGCAAAGTATGAGTTTTGGGTCAACTTCAAACGACCATAACTCCTAGCACATGATGAATTAGGTGTGCTAATAGGATACCGTAGGAAATATCTTTGAATTATCTTTCAAACGCCACCAAGTTTGCTCAGTTTCGAGGTCGGATGAGTGAGATATGCCCTTTTGAAGTCAGGTTGTCCAATTAAGAAAAGTTACCCGAAAATATGAGGGGTATTTTGGTCTTTTCCTTACCCAATCGGATTTAACCGTTTTTAGTAAGGTTTTAGGAGTCTAAGCTATTTAGAATTAGTTTCATTAATCCCCAAAAGCGTTTATGGATTTAGAGAGAAGATTCAAGAGGAGAAAAAGTTCAAAGTTTCAAGCGTTCGTTCATGAAATTCAAGATTTCACCAAGAACCTAGTTCCTTGAGGTATGTAAGCTTCCATAGTGTTGGGTTCGTTCACCCACACGTCAATCATGATATATTCATCGTAATTTCGTTCTTGAAATTTAAGGATTAAAGTTTTTGATAAGTTCTTGATAAGTGTTCTTGAAGCTTTCTTATCGATTAAGTTTTGATATAAGATTCTACTTGGGTCAACTTCGAACGACCATATCTCTTAGAATATAAAGATTTACGTGAGCCATAAGTTATCGAATTAAAGGTATTTGAATCTACTTTCCAACGCCGTCAATTTCGCGTCAATCCAATTTCTGAGTAAAAAGTTATGACTATTTTAGTAACCTATACAGTGCTGTTACGAATTAGCCGACGGGAAAACATTAAAAAGTGTCATTTTTGTCTTTTTACCTCCAAGAAAACCCTAAATGAATTTCTTGACTAATAGAAGGCTCAAAACAATCAGATTTTCATCTTTTAATCCATCATTCTCTTCTATCTCAAACCCTAAGACAAAACCCTAAGGAAAAAATCAACGTAGAAGATCACATTCAAGATTCTTTGAATCTTTTTCAAGATTCTTCTTCAAGGTAAGTCTTTCTCCAAGAATTCCATTTTTAAAACTCAAATTCCTATATACAATTATGAATCACTAATGAAAATCATAATTCTTGGCCATAGAGATTTCAAGAAACTAATTCAAGAATCTAAAGAAACATTTTCTTGATCGTTTATCTTCTAGCTAGCGTTTCAAGGTTTATAATCAAGTTCTTCTTCAAGATTCTTCAAGAACCTTGTTATTCCAGGTATATAACGTTATCATAGTGTTGGAATAGTTTGTCCTCACGCCCTACATCTACTTTCAAATCAGTAAAAGAAAAATCTAGGATTCTACCCCTAGATTTGAGTATTGTTGAGATAAGTTGATTTTGAGTTCCTAAGTTCATGTTTCTTTTAAAAGTTCGATTCCTAATTATCAAATTTCTATATTGTTATTGAGATCCTTCATATCACGAATCCTAACTCTTCAATTCATAATTCACATTCAAGAGAGAATTAAGAGTAGAGTTTAAGGAAGCCTTTGAGTTCAGTTGTGAATCCTTTGAGATCCATCATCGATTTTAGTTAAGTTTTGAGTAAGTAAGTATGAGAATGAGAAGAGTCATATACATGAGTTTCTTATTGATATTTTGACCCTTCAGTCGAGTCGTTCATGCCCATAAATTCCACATGAACTATATAAGTTGAGTATCTTTGAGAGGAGTAGTATCTTCAAGTTCTAAGTCTTGAGTATTAAGTTTCAAATCCCTTTGAGATTATATTCCTAATCATGGGACTATTGTATGTCACCCATGAAGTCTTTGAGTTGAGTTGTTCATGCTAATAATTTTGCATGAACTCTATGAGTCGAGCAGTCTAGAGATGAGTAGTACATCGAGTCTTGAGTTCTGAGTACTGAGGTACTTTATTTCTATTAAGATCCCTGAGTTAAGTCGTTGATGTTCATAATTCCCCATGAACCTTATGATTTGAGTTATAAATTTTAAAAAACTTTTTTAAAGCCAACACTTGAGTTCTTAAACTGAGTTTTGAGAAAGTAAAGATGAGTTTTGAGTAAAGAGTTTTCTAAAGCATGATTAGTATGACAATCGAGTATGTCATCAATATATAAGCAGCATGGTATTTAGATATACCATCAATGTTTATGCAGTATGACTTCTCGAGTCATCAATGACCATATTATAATATGATTTTGAAATGTTTTTGAGAAAGAGCAGAGTTGAGTTCATTTTCTTTAAAATGATATATGAGAACAAAGTATTCCCAAGAGTAAATGTTTTCACATTTAAGATGAGAGGAAACTAAGATTTCCAAAAGAGTTTTGAGCAGTTTGAGTACCATCTATTTTAAGAGAAAGATTTTTGAGTAATAATCTTAAACCACAATAAGAGTTATGTTTTTAAACATATGAGTTAGTATATTTTGGGAGTAATATTGAGCACCGATATGGGGGAGAGTTAAGATAACTCATAGCCCCCAAAACCATATGGCCAACATGGGTAGAAAGGGTCATACTTTTTAGATGATTCTTTAATGCATTGTAGCATAGACTACTGGATCCACTTAGTGAGTAGGTCTTATACCCTGGCAAAGTATAGGACAATTCTGGCAGCGTGGGTGAGACGTTGTATCATCACATAACTCATAATGATGATTGTCGGTTAAAGAAATTCCCACAGAGATATTTGTATTTTTATATACACAGAGTTTACTTGTATTTTCATATACAAAAAGAGTTTGTATTGTATCCTTGCATACAAATTGAGTATATTGTATTCTTAGATACGTTGAGTTACTTTCTATTGTTTTAAAAGCTTTCCATACATTGTATCTTTTATTGTTGCTTTATATTGAGTTGGGTATCCAGAGTTGAGTATCCAGAGTTTGAGTACCAAGAGTCAAGTGTCTTATTATTAAGTTGAGTCTTACTTCACTGAGTTGAATATCTTATTATTGAGTTCTGCCTTATTTCCCTGAGTTGAATATATTATTATTGAGTTCAGCCTTATTTCACTGAGTTGAATATTTTATCTATAAGTTGAGTATCTTATTCTTGAGTAGAGTTGAGTTGAGTGAGTTCAGAAGAGGTAAGTATGTTTCCTTTTTATCAAGTTCAAGCCTATGTTTATGCTTTAGAATTACCGTTACATGCTGTACATTCCACGTACTGAGCTATTTAGCTTGCATCATTTCATGATGTAGATACAGGTATTCAGGGTCATCAACAGACGCTTCGTTGATACCACATGCAGTTCGAGTTAGCTATGGTGAGCCTCCTTGCTTTCGGAGGGTTCCACTTGTACTTTAAGTTATATCAATTGTTAGGATGTCGTGGGTCTTGTACCGAATTCCATCTTTGTCGATTAGAGGCTTCATAAATAGACAATAGAGTTTCAGAAGTCGGTTTCATTTATCTTGTTAAATGTTTTAAAGACTTGAGTTACCTAGTTTTGGCTAGTTGAATATACGATTATATTCAGAGTTAATTATTTAAGTTTCAATGAATTTTATTCTGTTTTAAGCTTTGTATGCTTGAGTCAGTCTTCCGCTTGTAGTCAGCCAGGATGAGGATTCGCTTGGGGACCAACAATGGTTCTTGAGTACCAGCCACGTCCAGTGTGTAGGCTCGGGTCGTGACAAACTTGGTATCAAAGAACAGAGTTAAAGTGTCTTAGGGTGTCTATGGAGCCGTGTCAGTAGGGTATTATTTATGGTTGTGAGGTCCCCACTTCTATAAACGAGGGACTGCAGACATTTAAGAAAAGTTTCCCTTCTTTCATAGTCTTAATCATGCAATAGAGCTAAGTCATAGAGATTTACTCATACTTGTGCGTTTCTCATATTCATTCGACTACTCCTCATACTAGAGGTGGTTGAATAGAAAAGTCATTCCTTTGTCAATGAATTGTTCGTAGAAAAAATCTTGAGGAAGTCATGAGATTCTAGAAGGGCTTGAAAGAAGCCCATAAGTTAGTAAGTGTTCAGTTTCAGAGAAATGCACCCATAATTATATGAATCATGTGTTTGAGCTAAAAGCGAGTTGTACTCTTTTCCTTAAGCCTTGCTTCAGCTGAGATCCTTTTTAAGAAGTATGTTTAGAGCTTGGGTAAGATTTTTAGCCGAAAAGGTAGCTTGAGTTACGATCGAGATCATGAGAAGTAGCAGTGAAAGAGCACAGAGTTAGAGGAAAGTATGTAGAGGTTTAGTAATCCTAGAAAAGGAGATAGTAATGAGGCAAGCTATGTTATTATAAGCATGCACTCGGTAAGTTACTAATGAAGAGTTTTACCTTATGGGTAGACTAAAAAGTGCTGAGTTGTGAAGATTCCATCATATGAGGTAGAGTGTGTTGTAGCTATAAAGGAGTTGGTGATAAAGTGTCACTGTGTAGGAAATGACCAGGTGTAAGTGTTGATTAGAAGAACATTAGTATTCATGAGGTGATAGATCTAGCTAGGCTTATGATATGTTTGAGATGTTCATGATGTTCGAAAGGTTATAGAACTGATTAAGTAATGAGGTATAGTATAGTAGGCGAGCAATAGTATTGATATTTGGGTTTAGTAATGAACATTAAGCTTGAATTTGAGATGAGTGTCATGATCAAAAGAATGGCAACATGAGGGTGATGACGTTAGTCTTAAGGTTTGATCTAAAAGACTTGACATAAAGTAGGTGAGGAATTGAGGTGATAAGCTACAACAAATATGAATCGTACAAGTGAGAGACCCTAACCTTTAGATAAGGGCAGTGAAGTGTGGCTAAGTGACAAGAGTAATAAGAGCATTAAGAGGAGTACCGAGAGGGTATGTAATCAGAAGAGGTTAAGAGAAACACCTTAGAAAAAGGTCTTAGTACCTGCCTATTCAGAGTCAGGTAGTCATGAGATAAACTTCTCCTGAGTGTTAGAGTAAAAGGAGATGTAGACCAGTTTAGAGCTGAAGGAATAGGTCCATAGCTTTCAAGTGTCTGTTGACACCCAATTTTGGACCTCTACATTGTGTATTAATTATCGAGCTTCTTCAATTTCAAACAATTTAAAATACTTAGTTTTACAAAATTTCAAAATATATAAATATAGTTTTGAAGCTATTTTAAATAGTTGTATCATTTTTATATTGTTTAAATAATGTATGTGTTTTATATAATTACGTACATAATTAGTATATTTTTAAATATTCAAAAATTATCCCAAAAATATTTTTTATTTTTTAGTTGAATGTTTTATTAAATTAGTTTACTTTAAGTTGGCATATATTTTTTAGTTAATAGTTTATAATTAAGTTAATTATTTTATTTCGTTAAGATTAAGAAGCTCGTTAATTAATTAATATTAATTCATCTTATCCAAACTTTAAACCAAATTTGCAAATCAACTCAATTTGGTTAACTTCTTAAATTCATTTGGCAATCTTTTCACTCCCCTTCTTAACTCATTATCAGCAGCCCATTACAACTCTATCAGCAGCCCACCATTACAAGCAACAATTCCAAAGACCCAAAGGTGGGCCGACTTTTTCCAGCCCATTTCCTTTTTTTCAGCAGTCCCCTTTTGTTTTCCAATTCGCCCAGCCCATTTTTTCCCCATACATTACAACATTCCCAGCCCAACAACGATAGAGCCAAACCCGACCGACCCCTACGCATGCTTCTTCTTCACACGAAAATCCCGGCAAACCCGAAAAATCCCACCAAATCGCAGAGAGCCCTGACAACGTCACCATCAGTGCAACTTCAAACGGCGTGAACAGTACCCCGCGCCGGCTGCCTATTTTCTTTTCGTTGAATCGATCTCTTCCTATTTTCTTTTAGTTTTATTGTTGATCTCGTCTGGTAAACTGTGAGAGTTGCGGTTCAATCGTGAAGTCCGAAATCATCTTCTATAGATGATTTTGATTTCCATAATCTGATAAATAGATTGTTTTTACTCTCGTTACTTGCAAACTAAGTGTTGTGACTCATCTATTGGTAGTTGTATTTTCTAACTTAGTCATTATGTATTTTTGTCTATTGTTTCTGATTGCGATCTGATCCTTTGAGTTTTCAAGTTTTAAATGTTTAGTTTTGGTTAAAAGATAGCTTGTTTAGTTCTTGGTCGGACTGAAGGTTAGCCGTGGTAAATCTTAATATTTAAAATCAGTAGCATCATTTAGTGGGTTCATGTGGCCTGATTTTATTTCTTTGAAGTTTCTTTCCAAGTTCCTTGGGTATATGTGTATCCTTAAATTAGTTTGATGTGTTGTACTATGCTTTTATCCTTAGAAAAGGCCCCTGGTGATAAGCTTAAATGTAATCCTCTCTAGTGTATTTGTTATTGTTCAAATAACCAATTAATATATGCTTGTTTCTTTTGCCAAGTGGGGGCCGTTTATGTTTCTTTAGTTATTAGGAAAGAATGGACCCTCATCCTTTATTTCATTGTAGAAAACACATTTGTCATCTAGTGCTGCTGGTTACCATGTCTAGGGGGCTTGTTTATTTTATTTCTTTTGGCCTAGTATGTGGTTTCTGTCCAACGCGTTGTAGCAATATTGGTTCATTGATACGAATTTACATTTTTGTTAGAGTGATTGTATTGGTCTAGCTTCAAGTTTTATTTATTATGTTGAGATTGAGATACTTCACTTGATATTGTTTGAAATAATTGAGTTATGTGCTAATGAAGTTGATGTCAATAGTGGTTTGTTGCCACTCTCCTTGTATTTTTCAATTGAATTAGTATGATCCTTACTTATGTGCATTTCTTTCTGTTGCATGTGAATGTGCTTTGAGTCCATGATGGACTCTCCTCCTCCTTGCATTTCGGATGGACCTTAAAGGCCCCCCAAATATTTGTTTTCCTCTCGAGTCGGCCCATAGCAAATTGCGAAGTTGATGAACAGGTCTCAGAAGCTAAAAAATGGACTGTATACACTAGTATACATATCTCGTATACATGGGCCAAAGCCCAAATCAGCAACGAATTTGGCTCAAAAAAGGGGGCCCAAATCCATCTCTCCCTTACTTTTAAATTATTTAATCGTGATTATTTATTGTTATTTTTTTATTAACTCTAACTTTAAACAACCTAGTTGAATTCCCCAAAAGATGAACTATATTTTTTATGTGAGTTTATTTTAATATAATTCATTTTTTATCAACTCTTGTATTTTTATTTATAATCTTTAGTCAAAACTTTTTTATTTATTTAAAATAGTTTTTCATGCTTTAATTAATCAAATCGGTTCAAATTATTATTAAGATGATTAAAAAAAATATTCCAATTAATCTAGTTTTGGTAAAATTCTATTTACTTGCAATTTGATTCAAATATTTCAATTAATATCATCTTTTCTTAAGAAATTAATTATTTATTTTGTTTAAATATTTTCTCAAGTTAATCTTTTTTTTCTAAAAAATAGTCAAAATGTATTTAATCTAAGTCGTAGGATAACAGCGTGTTAGCGGGCGCTTCAAATGCCTTAAAAACCTTCTTGAAGTGCAAATAAGAACCTCTTATCCATTTTCTCTAAATTTATTAAGATTTAATCTGTTAGTGTCTTTTTAAATTAAGTTTTCTTAATTTCTTTAAAAAAAATTAAGTGGCAACTATTTCTAAGTATTTTTCTCAAATTGTTTTATACTTTGAACATTTCAAAAAGTGATTTTGCTAAAGATGGTAAGATTACAGCATAACAGAAATGACGACTCTGCTGGGAATTTAATAGGTTCTAACCATAACACACTTAGGTTAATTATTAAGAATTTTATCATTGCTTGTTTCATTTTATTTGCTTGTGTTATTTCACATGCCTAATGCTTTATTTATCATGTTTATGTGATACAAACTGCTTATTTGTTACTGTTTTATGTAAATTGTATATTTGTTACTGCTTTATAATCTGTCACTCCGTTCATATTTCTCCACTTCTTAGAAATTCACACTATCACATGTACACATGAGGTGTGTTTTGCGCACCCGCAAATTTCTTTCAAAATTCCAAAATTTAAGAGAATTGACGTATACGCGGGGTGTCCGAATCTTTTTCCGTGTGACCGCATAGCCTCCTCACTCGAGTTGTCCACTTAGGAACCTTGTGTCTAGTAAGCCAAATCTTAGAAAACATAAGATAGAGCTAAACCAACACCTTTTAAGGAACATGCATCATGCAAACCAAAGAGTCTTAATACCCATGGCTTATTAAGACCACTAGTTTACCTTATCAAATGTCAAAGCGGGTTCATGACCCAAGTGACACTTGATCATAATATGTGTGCATATTTGAAAGATAATTGTGCATAAATATCGACTATTTGCTCTTAAATAATTAAATTGTAGTAGGAAGGTATATGCTAACCATTTGTTTTGCAGCGTGGATAGCTGTCAAGATCCAAACTTTGGTGGATGGAAGATTCACCCTAACGACACCAATGAAGGAAATGATAGTTGTGGCACAACAACATTTTAAACTTAATTTATTAGGTTTATTTTTTGTTCAAAATATAATGAAGTTATAAAATTATTCATGTACTTTTTTAGAGTATATATTTAATTATTTAAGAGCTATAGAATGACGTATGTTAGCAAAATTTCGTTAGGCCTACCTCAGGCATAAAAGAGGTCCCTTGCATATTAAGACGCCTTATTGATTTGTTGTTTGTTATTATTACTTGTTTAATATGTTCATTATGCACTACTTGCTTGGTATGTGATTTATTTGCATTGCTTAATGTTTTGTCACCTCATCTAACATCATTTTTTTTTGTATTTTTCTTTTTATTTTATTTTTAATCCTATTCCCGAAAAGGCTTATTCACGCTAACAATCGAGATGTCTGACGACGTAAATGTTTTACCTCAATGAGCAGTTCGAAGGCCAAGAACTAACGTGATTGATCCACCAATGGCAGACCTTTTGGGCATTGAAAATAGCACCCCAACTGAAGATAATCCTGAAACTTCGGGAACTAAGGACGACACTAGTAATGATGAACATATTGCTCGCTTAGAGCAACAAATCGCTGATTTGCAAGGAGAAGTTGAGTGTGTTAGGAACTTTGGCAAGTTACCGGTCTCCAACACCTATCCTCAGGAACCAAGGATCACTGCTCCAATGCCTCCTAATTTTCCATCTCTAGAATCTCTTGTTCCTAACCTTTTTCCTCTACAAAATACTCAGCCCATAAACATACCCGTCATGAACTCGCATCCCATAAACCCACCTCCTACAAATCAAGTTCATGTTAACCCCCAATATATATGTTAATCCATCTCTCATGTTCCAAAACCAATTTAACCAAATTCCTTCTAATACTCAACATATTACTCCGCCACCCATTCAAGTCCCTATCAACCCGCAATCTCTCACCCCATTTCCCGGCTACCAAATCCCTCTAAATCAAATTCCTTTCTATCCACAGTATCCCACCCAATTTCCAATATATCAAAGTCCTCAAAACCAAATTCCTACTAACCTATCACATGCCACACCAACTACCTCTCCTCACAATACTCCACCAATTCAAAATCACTTAACACCTCAACATATATCGGCGGCACATATTGATCCTAGCATGCAATTGATGGCGTACTCTTTCTAAGTATTTTTCTCAAATTATTTTATACTTTGAACATTTCAAAAAGTGATTTTGCTAAAGATGATAAAATTACGGCATAACAGTATCAACTTAGACCTAAGGTGGAGATGATAAGATGAGAAATTCCCACACCGAAAAGAGGTGGTCTACTTGCCTAAGGAAGACCGGTATATATAGCTTAATGGATCCACTAGCTTCCTATGCGGGCACATAGTTTATGGGATAAGGTAGACGATCATTGAAACTCATGCCTAACTGTCGGGGGAGTTTCCATCTAACCAAATCCGCTCGGTGCTTAGCCTACATTCCCATAGAATAGTTCATTACTTTGACATCATCACACATGAAAGGGTGCCATAAGCCTACCGATTCAAGGTACATTATTTAACACATGAAAGGGTGCCATAAGCCTACCGATTCAAGGTACATTATTTAACACATGAAAGGGTGCCATAAGCCTACCGATTCAAGGTACATTATTTAACACATGAAAGGGTGCCATAAGCCTACCGATTCAAGGTACATTATTTAACACATGAAAGGGTGCCATAAGCCTACCGATTCAAGGTACATTATTTAACACATGAAAGGGTGCCATAAGCCTACCGATTCAAGGTACATTATTTAACACATGAAAGGGTGCCATAAGCCTACCGATTCAAGGTACATTATTTAACACATGAAAGGGTGCCATAAGCCTACCGATTCAAGGTACATTATTTAACACATGAAAGGGTGCCATAAGCCTGCCGATTCAAGGTACATTTAGGAAAGCTCATTAACTCCTCTTGAAAGGGTGCCATGGGCCTGCCGATTCAAGTCTCATCATTAACCTTTATGGAAAGGGTGCCATAAGCCTGCCGATTCAAGGTACATTTAGGAAAGCTCATTAACTCCTCTTGAAAGGGTGCCATGGGCCTGCCGATTCAAGTCTCATCATTAACCTTTATGGAAAGGGTGCCATAAGCCTGCCGATTCAAGGTACATTTAGGAAAGCTCATTAACTCCTCTTGAAAGGGTGCCATGGGCCTGCCGATTCAAGTCTCATCATTAACCTTTATGGAAAGGGTGCCATAAGCCTGCCGATTCAAGGTACATTTAGGAAAGCTCATTAACTCCTCTTGAAAGGGTGCCATGGGCCTGCCGATTCAAGTCTCATCATTAACCTTTATGGAAAGGGTGCCATAAGCCTGCCGATTCAAGGTACATTTAGGAAAGCTCATTAACTCCTCTTGAAAGGGTGCCATGGGCCTGCCGATTCAAGTCTCATCATTAACCTTTATGGAAAGGGTGCCATAAGCCTGCCGATTCCAAGGTTCATTACTTATCATTAATGGAAGGGTGCCATAAGCCTGCCGATCCGAGGTACATTATAAGCATGTGTGGAAGGGTGCCATAAGCCTACCGATCCAAGGATTCAACAATCAACAATATAATCATTTATACAAGAAAATGATGCATAAGCCCTACCAATTCAAGGTATACTTTATATTGAAGAATCCTTCATATTATATCATCAACATTCATGAGTGTCATCAACACATCTCTGGATTTCCATACATCTCATAACTCAAACTTTAAAGCATCGATTCATCAATTCTCCATAGTTGGACATTTTGTCAAACACCTTGAAGGCATGTAATGGAATCAAAGAGCATGGAAAATAGGGTAGTAATTATGCAACCAAATCAGTGAACAACCTACAACAACACCTTTACATTCATAACATGATCACATTATCTTCATTGAACTCTCATTCATACAATGTCATGATAACACTTCAATTTCTCATACTTTGCCTTTAAGGCCATAAGCCTCTCATACCAATACACCAACAATACACCATAAACTAAGCATGAGTAATGACATACTTCAACAATCTAAAGACATTTAAACAAGTTCGATTCATATACATTCATTATCAAGCAACCCACTTTATAAAGGCATAAACTAGGAATAGAGAGAAATCATGGGTTCATGGAGTATTTTCGTCATAAATCATCATTTAAACACTAATACAATCATAATAAGTCATTAATAACCATTTGAAAACGTTTGAAGAAGGAACCCATGAGTTAGAATAAAAACCCTAGGTTTTGAAGAACTTGGAAGCTTTGAAATCATGTTTTGAAGGGACTCTATGGGTGAAAGCTACCCATAGATGAAAAGCCACCATACCTTTGCTATGATCTCTCAAGAAATTTGATGAAGAAAAACTTGAATCCAAAGCCTAGCTCCCACTTCTTCTTCTTCTTGAGTTGGAGAGAATATTTGAGAAGTGAGGGAATGTTTTTAGGGATGGGAATTGACTAATGGTATATAGGAAATAATATATGTCATTTGGAAGAAATGGTCCAATACTTAGAAAATATTTTGGGCGGATGAACAGTAAATGAACAGTAATTTAGCTACTGGAATTTCCGTTTTCTGCCGGACAGACTTTACGAAAATGGGCATAACTCCTTCGTCCGAACTCCGAATGAGGTGAAACGAAGTGCGTTAGGTAGATAACTCAAAGGGCTTTCCATGGATATATTATTGGCCACCCAAATAATTCGTGTGCTAGGAGATATGACCCTTCAAAGTAGACCCTCGAAAAAGGCTTCACTTGGAAATTTCGGATTTTGATACGGTTGCTCTAAAATTCGGGTTAGACCCATTTCCCACTCAATTTGAACCCCCTAAACAAAAATATGAAGTCGGATTTTCGAAAAACGAAACGGATCTTTTTATATACAGCTAAACAAGTTTCCGGTAACTTCCGAAGCACATTTTTAAGAACTTTTTGGGTCAAATTCAAATATAATCATTTCATTAGGTTCTCGACTCCAAACTCACATGTGAGGCTCTAGTTTCACTAGTTCGTTTTTAGGGTCGTTACATTAGAGTACTAAGCTTATGTGGTGTTGTTAAACCATTAGGTGGTTCTTAATATGAGCCCAATATGGTGGTAAAGAGTAATAGTCTTGGGATGAGATTCCCCAAAGATAGGTATAGAACCCAAACCTAAGGATTTGAGTTAAGCTTGAATATAGTAAGAGCATACCATTAGACTCAGACCTTAGTAAGAGTAACCCCATTCCATACCTAGTCCAGTCATCATTCGAGTATGAATGATCTTAAGGGGGAGATATTGTAACACCCCAGAAATTTTTTCGAACTGAGACTCGAACCATCCTTTGTTGTGAGTAGAATTTTACTAAGGAATTTAAAATTTCTTGAGTGTTAAGGTCACTAGATGTAGCACCTTGAGTTCCAAAAAGAACTAAATTAGAAATAGCAAAATATGAAATTTGGCAAGTTAAGCTAAGTATGAGTTTTGGGTCAACTTCAAACGACCATAACTCCTAGCACAGGATGAGTTAGGTGTGCTTACAAGATACCGTAGGAAATATCTTTGAATTATTATTCCAACGCCACCGAGTTTGCTCAGTTTTGAGGTCGGATAAGTGTGATATGTCCTTTTGAAGTTAGGATGTCCAATTAAGAAAAGTTACCCTAAAATATGAGGGGTATTTTGTTATTTTCCTTACCCAATCAGATTTAAGCATTTTAAATAAGGTTTTAGGAGTCTAAGCTGATTAGAATTAGTTTCATTCATCTCCAAAAGCATTTAGGATTTTAGGGAGAAGATTCAAGAGGAGAAAAAGTTCAAAGTTTCAAGCGTTCGTTCAAGAAATTCAAGATTTCTCCAAGAACCTAGTTCCTTGAGGTATGTAAGCTTCCATAGTGTTGGGTTCGTTCACCGACAAGCTAATCATGATTTATTCAGCGTAATTTCATTCTTGAAATTTAAAAATTTAAGTTTTTGATGAGTTCTTGATAAGTGTTTTTGAAGTTTCCTTATCGATTAAGTTTTAATGTAAGATTCTACTTGGGTCAACTTCGATTGACCATATATCTTAGAATATCAAGAGTTACATGAGCCATAAGTTATCCAATTAAAGGTATTTGAATCTACTTTCCAACGCCGTCAATTTCGCGTCAATCCAATTTCTGAGTAAAAAGTTATGACTATTTTAGTAACCTATACAGTGCTGTTACGAATTAGCCGACAGGAAAACATTAAAAAGAGTCGTTTTTGTCTTTATACCTCCAAGAAAGCCCTAAACGAATTTCTTGACTAATAAAAAGCTCAAAAACAATCAGATTTTCATCTTTTTAATCCATCATTCTCTTCTATCTCAAACCCTAAGACAAAACACTAAGGAAAAATCAAACGTAGAAGATCCCATTCAAGATTCTTTCAATCTTTTT
>NW_006239095.1:1239874-1240016 GCF_000226075.1 Solanum tuberosum | reverse complement strand
AATCCCTTTGAGATTATATTCCTAATCATGGGACTATTATATGTTACCCATGAAGTCTTTAAGTTGAGTTGTTCATGCCCATAATTTTTCATGAACCCTATGAGTCGAGCAGTCTAGAGATGAGTAGTATCATTGAGTCTTG
>NW_006239095.1:1231492-1239336 GCF_000226075.1 Solanum tuberosum | reverse complement strand
ATCTCAAACCACAGAAAAGTTATGTTTTTAAACATATGAGCTAGTATATTTTGAGAGTAGTATTGAGCACCGATATGGGGGAGAGTTCAGATAACTCATAACCCCCATAAACCATGTGGCCAACGTGGGTAGAAATGGTCATACTTTTTCGATGATTCCTTAATGCTTTTTAGCATAGACTAGTGGATGCACTTAGTGAGTAGGTCTTATACCCTGGCAAAGTATAGGACAGTTCTGGCAGTGTCGGTGAGACGTTATATCATCACATAGCTCATAGTGATGGTTGTCGGTTAGAGAAACTCCCACAGAGATATTTGTATTTTAATATACACAGATTTTACTTGTATTTTCATATACAAACAGATTTTATATTGTATCCTTGCATACAAACTGAGTATATTGCATTCTTAAATACAATGAGTTGCTTTCTACTGTTTTAAAAGCTTTCTATATATTGCAGCTCTTATTGTTGCTTTATATTGAGTTGGGTATCCAGAGTTGAGTATCCAGAGTTTGAGTACCAAGAGTCGAGTGTCTTATTATTGAGTTGAGCCTTATTTCACTGAGTTGAATATCTTATTATTGAGTTGAGCCTTATTTCACTAAGTTGAATATTTTATCTTTGAGTTGAGTATTTTATTCTTGGGTTGAGTTGAGTGAGTTCAGAAGAGGTAAGTATGTTTCCTTCTTTTCAAGTTCAAGCCTATGTTTATGCTTTAGAATTCCCCTGACATGCTCGTTCATTCCACGTACGGAGCCATTTAGCCTGCATCATTTCATGATGCAGATACATGTATTTAGGGTTATCAATAGGCGCTTCGTTGATATCACATGCAATTCGAGTTATCTATGGTGAGCCTCCTTGCTTCCGGAGGGTTCCACTTGTACTTTCAGTTATATCAGTTGTTAGGATGTCGTGGGTTTAGTACCGAATTCCATCTTTGTCAGTTAAAGGCTTCATAGATAAACAGTAGAGTTTCAGAAGTCTGTTTTATTTATCTTGTTAGATGAAATAATGAAGACAGTGAGTAAAGAGTGAAAATAAATTTTTTAAAAGATGTGGGAAAGTAAAAATAAAGAAAAATATATTTTTTCAATTATCTAGCATGCCATCGATGTGGCACCAAGGTGGCACTTAGGTGGCGCGCGTGCATTTCACTCATGAGTACGATACTGGTATTGTATGTGTAAGGTGCTATTATATTCACTTGCAATAAGATTAGGAGGTAAATAATTACCCGTAAAGATAATGTGCTAAAGTAAGTTATGCTGTCAAGTTCGGGAGGGGGGGGGGGTTATGTGTTTTAATATGAACTATAGAACATTTTTTTTCTTCTAAAATTCAAAATACTAATTACACCCCTGCACGAATTAATCTTGTTAGTCCATTTCCCATTATTATATTATAATTACACCTCTGTCATTAATTATATTCGTTTCTCTATTGCATTTTTCTAGGCATTCTATTTATTATATTCAAACGGTGATATAGTAAAATTACCCTTTTATTTATAATTTCTTAAAATGTGTGCAAAGTCAATAGTGGACAAATATTGCTAGATAGGAGACTAATTAATTCATCAATGACTTGTACCAAAGTTAAAGTTCCAATAATAGATTTCTCTAATGAAGAGTTAAAACCAAACATTGCACTATAGACAAATAATTGTAAGACCTTGCTCTAATACGAATTGAAAATGGATGAATTGCCTTATTTTTATTTTTTAGTCGACCACTTGAACCCAATAATTGACTATATGAAGTAAGAAATATGAAAATAAAGATAACAAATTATAGAAATATAAATAGAAGAAATAAAAATGACTTAGACTATTTTATACTGGGATCTAGAATGGACCTTAGTCCAATAAACGATGTCATTAAAAAAGGGAAAATTTTAAAAATGTCAATATTTGACATTTAATAAGATTTCTTAGCCACACTTTTAATATTTATTTATAATGTCAATATTTTAGTTTGTTATGTATCTAATTTATGTATTTTTTTTATTTGTTTGATTTACAAAAATACAATTATTTATATAACAGAAAATAAATTGTATCCTAATATTTATCTATGACTCATAGATAAATAAAAGAATAGAAATAAAGACTCATTTATATAATATTATAGCATGACGACTAATTGATGGATGAATGACGACAAATAAATTAAAGACTATTCAAGGAATTAAAGATATAAATAATTTTGTTGAGATATTAAATAATTTTCTTGTTTCATTTTATGTAGCATCGTTTGACTTGGCATGGTGTTTAAGAAAAAAAAGAAAACTTTTGAAACTTGTGGTCTAAAACAATTCTTAGATATTTGTGTGATTGTAAATCATTTCATTAAGGGTAAAAAAAAACTTTTAAAGTTAAAATGTTTCTAATTATAGTAATGTGACATTCTTTTTGGGGCGGACTAAAAAGGAAAGAGTGCCACATAAAATAGGACAGAGGGAGTAATATTGTTTTCATAAATTTATCTCTTCTCTCTACATAATGATGAAAAGTCTCATAACCAATAATAAATTTGGTGTGGTCACATCATTATTTTATTTCATTATTATCGCTATATAATGATGAAAGTCTTATAATAATGATCAATTTGGTGTGGTCGCGTAATTATCTTTATCCCTTCATAAACATCATTTTTTCTATGCTTAAAATATAATAATCCTAATTTATCTTTTTACCTTACTTTTTTTTAATAACTCTATCTAGTGCCCTATTCTATTTTTAAAATATAATATTGTATATTTATTCTTTAAATTACTAATGTGGTAATGACGTAAAATAATAAAATATATCCATATGTTGTATTCATCAAAATGATATAATATAATACTGTTATAAAACCATGGGCAATAACCATCCAAATACAAAACCATGGGCAACAACCATCCAAATATAAATTCAAAATATTCAACCGCTCATTTGTTTTATTCATCAAAACAACATAGTGTAACACAACACAAAATATCAGATGGCTGACCATGGGCAACAACCATCCAAATATAAATTCAAAATATTCAACCAGCCATCTGATACATTTTATTCATCAAAACAATACATAAATAAATTTTCATAGCTACTAAATTTTTAAAGACCACAATAATTCTTGACACCCAATCCATTTTTAGCACCTAACATAATATATTTATTATATTCAGACATCTTAAAAGGCTTGTACATTAAAGGGTGTTCTTCATCCACTAATTCTTGTGGGACCTTCACAGTGTAATCTGGATTTGGAAAGGAAAAAACTTGAATAGAGAATCTTTCTTTGTCTCCTGTTGTTACAACCCTGTGTTGAGCAGATGTCAATCTATCATTTGTCCATGCCTGTATAATTAATTCATAGCATCAACACATAAAAAGTATGTATAAGAATTTATTTGTTTAATTAATAATTAAGGAACAAAAAGATTGACTTAAATTTCCTCTGAAGAAAGAAAATTTTAAATTAATAAGATAATAACAAGACAATTTTTTTAAAAAAAGATTATGATAGTTCTGGCATTATTTTCAATTTCTCAGAAAAGAGATATGTTATTCCAACTAATATCAAGATTTAATAATTTATGTGGATTGAAGTTAGTTGGGGCCAAATAAAAAAAGACAGGTTGATGCATAAAATATTTGACGTTCACATATGGTTTGGAGAAAGGGCAGTACTTCAAGGGATGTTTAGTTAGGTAAACGATCTAATCTAATATAAATATTAGTGATTTCTTTCACGGATCGAGCCTGCATCAATATCTATAAATCACACACAACATTTTTTTTCGTTGCTTCAAAACTCCTCTAATCTTAGCTTCTAGTTGGGCTTGAATAATCAATCATACAAAAAAAATCTATTTCTTTTATTCTCCTCTACTATAGCAACAAACCACCCCTACACACAAAAAAATAAAGAGTTAAGCGTCAAAAATACATATAAATAAAAAGTTTAGGTGTATTTTTGACTTCTGTAATAAAAAATAAATAATAACTTACCATAAAAACATCTTCTGATAAAACAATATAGGAATTTGGTGAAGTATGATTGAGCTCAATCCACTCTCCATTTTTGTAGAGAACTTGCAGTCCATTTTGACGATTGAGCTCAATCCACTCTCCATTTTTGTAGAGAACTTGCAATCCATTTTGATTTTGTTTAATTATGGTCAAGTAGGAACTATCTGTGTGGGAAGGTAATCCTGATTTATTCTCATTTTCACCTTTAATTACCTTGTAATTAGTAAATCTTGACATATAAACATTGGAATTCAAGAATTCATCAATGTAATTTTTTAGCCCAAGACTCTCCAAAACCATCTTTTTAACCATGTCATTTAATTCCATAAGTTGCTTGAAGTAGGACTTTGCCACATTGCTGCAAAATTAAAACATACAAAATTTATATAAATAGTAATACAATATTATTTAAGAAATACACTTAATATATATATATATATATATTCGCGCGATGTGTAGATAATATTAAAAAATTATTTTTAATCATTTTAGATTATGATATCTTGTTCAAGTATGTTAAATCCTGTCTAACTATTGCATTGTTCCTCAATGAAATGTACTTCCCTCCCTCCCTTCCCATACCCATAACCAATTTTATATAAATCATGTGATTAGATTGTTAATATTGATTTATTAGCTTATCATTTGACTTAATATAATAATCAAATACTCTTCTTTATTAATATAAATTAGATATAATTATTTTGTTTACTCGTGAGTTTTTAATTTTTATTTTATTAATTCTCACATCTCTTCTATATAAAATTTATGGACAATATAAGATACTTAATTTTCACCTTTAGTGATGGAATGAATATTATCTCTATTAATTTAACTAAAGGTTCCTGATTCTAGCCCTAGGAATAGAAACAATTCTACTAGGAAACGTTTCTCCTTTTAATGCATCTTACACTATCGTGACTCCCTATAATTAATGAAAAAGAAGTAATGCATACCTAAAATTAGGGTTTCCATGAGACCAAAAGGTATTGGCAAATGTTTCAACACTATTTGGGAGGACCAAATCAGCAGAGTACACACTACCAAAGAGTGGTACACTTGGAATTTGCCCATCATATATATGAAAGGGTTTCTCTCTATATTCTATCAATTTGGGCAGTGGAAAATCAAATACTTCTTTTAAAGTATCAAACATGCCCTCTCTAATTTCATTTGGAACTTTGTTATATATTGCTTCAAAACAACCAAATTCTTGTAAGGCTTCAAAAACTTGAACTTTTGTTGATTCCCATTGTGGAGTGTTTGGTTTAAGCTCAGAATCGCAAAAATCTATGGTGGGAATCGTAACTTTGGTAGATGCCATTTGAGGAATATTTAGGAAACAAGAAAGACTTCAAAGTTTCTTTTAAGGTATACTTTACTTTACTCTCATTCTTCCCTTATTTATAAGAGGGAAAATGGTATTACTATTCAATGGAAATATTTATTTTGGAAAAATTACCTATTTAATGAGTAAATTGATTTTGAATATCTATTAATTAATAAAAGTAAAATGGTAAATTTACTATATCAATTATTATTATTTTAATAAGTATGCAACGTAAAAAATGAACAAGTAAATAAGGATGGAAGGAATATAATTTTTAACAATCTTTCATGATAATATTTTACTATAATAGCTATGTTTTCTGTGAAATTAATTTTTATGTTATATTGCAATATTTTTCTATAATAATTAAAATTTATTCAAATTAATGACGTTTTTCTGAAGAATTCGCTTAATATGAACTAGGGTGAGAAATTTCTTTTTTTTCTTCTTCTAAAATACAAAACCCTAATTACACCCTTGCACAAATTAATCTTGTTAATCCATTTCCCATTATTATAAAAATAATTACACCTCTTCACGAATTAAATTTTGTTAATATATTTCCCATTATCTATCTATCTATGATATATTAAAAGCACGAAATTTTTAATAATATTGATTGAACATTTTATCCTTTATTAAAAGACTACCATTTAGACAATATCGTTTTTTCATCATTTTCTTCTAATTATTATTTAATTATGTTTATTATAATTATTTATTATCTTAATACAAATCATAGAAGAGTCCAAATTCTTTCTTGATTAATTATTGGTCAAGTTTCAACTACAAATGAAAATTTGTAATATTGGTTAAATTTCAACTACAAATTAAAAGTTTTTAAAAAAACTACCGTTATATTTCATTATAAAACTTATATTTATTTTATGAAATTGAATTTTATATTATATTATATTTCATTTCTTGTGAATTTAATACCACCTTAACAAATGATGTAGCGAAAAAAAAATCTTAAATCTTGTTTTTTAAGAAAATAATGGTCCCACTAGCATAAATTATATATATACAATGAAAAAAAAATTCCCACCTACCCCATATTTCTTCTTCAAACCCCTCCACCCTTTTCTCAAAACCCCACCTGCCCCTGCTTGTCTCTTCTTCCTCAAACATTACTTATTCTATACCTGAATATGCATTAAGAAGTGAAACAAGAAAAGTAACAACAAAGCTAAAAAATTAACATATCGATTTTGCATAAATTTAAAATCACCATTGTTGATATAAGTTGACAGTTTCACCTAGTTGAAAAAAAAAAGGTATGGTTATTGATATAAGTATTGATGGAAGTAATAGTGAATAATTACAAAGTAATGAAAAATAAAGTGAATCAATCAATGTGAAATTTTGGATGTTAAGAAATCGACCCAGATGAAATAATGAAGAGAGTGGGTGAAGAGTGAAAATAATTTTTTTTAAATATTTTAGTTTGTTATGTATCTAATTTATGTATTTTTTATTTGTTTGATTTACAAAAATACAATTATTTAATAATAGAAAATAAATTATTTAGTAGAGACTTCATACATAGATAGTCTTGGTCAATCTTGCAGTACTTATTTTCAGATGTTTTATTTAAGACTTTATGTTTAGTACTTAATATTTTTAGATCTTATTATTTAACAATCCTTCAGTTTTGATGCTTGTGTATAAGGCTGGGAGCCGGACCGGGACGTACCCCAATTTATTTCGGTTCAATCATCTTCGGGACGGGATGGGATAGCGTGAATCCGTACCCGAAACAAAACGGTATCACGATTTGATACCGATATTCCAGTACCGATTCATTCCGGTTCTGTTCCGATTCGATCCGATTCCAACATTTTTCTTAATTTATTAAATATATAATATATAGAGTTATAGACTATAGAGTAGAGGCCCAATGTGTATTTGACAATTTGTGCCTAACTGCCTGCCATTGGCATGGGTTGTCTTGGAAATTAAAGGCCAATGAATTAGTCAAAAACCTTGCCAATTTGCCAGCCTTCCCATTCCCAAGTCCCAAGTCCCAACGCCCAATGCCCCATTTCCCAACAGTCATCTTTATTTTCAAACGTTAATATTTCCAAACGTTAATATTTCAAACGTTAATATTTCCAAACGGTAAAAAAAAAAAATTCCTCAAATTCCTTACTTCCCATTTATATCTAAAATGTAAATCCTAATATCCTATAAATACTCCCTCTCTTTATATGTTTAACTACAGATTTACAATAACAAATACTCCCTCCGTTTCATAAAAAATGATCTGATTTGACTTGGCACGAAGTTTAAGTAAATAAAGAAGACTTTTGAATCTTGTGGTCCTAAATTAAAGTTATGTCAAATGTATAAAATTGTTCTTAATCTTGTGGTCTTAAACATGTCACGTGGAAAGCAAAAAGTAAAATGTTACCTAAAAAGGAAATAGGTCATTCTTTTTTAAACTGACTAAAAAGGAAAGAAGGTCATTCTTTGTGAAACGGAGGGAGTAT
>NW_006239095.1:1230534-1231301 GCF_000226075.1 Solanum tuberosum | reverse complement strand
AAACTTCAAGTTTCGACATCAATTTTTCAATTTTCGGTTATAATCGTTTGTTCTTTACAGAAACGTTTGGTAACTTCGTTCCACTTCCACTCTCTAACCTTATATTTATTTTTTGTATTTATTACTTGTAAGTTGTTCTTATTATATATTATTTGTTCTTGTTAAATTTCGTAGTTTATAATTTATAATTTTATATGATGGAGTCTTCTAAAAAAAGTGGTAAAAAAGGTATTGCACAAATAGTAAAAAATATGGTTACAAAAAATAATAAAGGTTCTAGTTCTTCTAAATCTAAATTTCCTCTTGTTAGAATGAATACAGATGAATTTACGCATGTAAATGAAACTAGTTTTTCCCGTCCCGATCCCATAGAAATTAATTCGGATACTCCTATAATTCCCGAAGAGGTTTATGAAAGACATTATGGTAATTATCAAGAAAATGAAGAAGTAGAAATTGATGAAGAAGATTTAGATGATACACCGACTAGTCCCGACCTCAATAGTACTGAAGTTTCACCTCAGGAGGACAATCCTTCGGTTGGAACTAGTCGTCCCCCTATTGTTCCAACTAGAGGTAAGACCCAGGTACAACGTACTTTAAAATCAAATATGTGGAAATTTTGTTATTTGAATGAAGAAAAAACTTTTAGTATATGTAATATTTGTAAACAACATTTTAAATATACATCTGGTGGGAGTGGAGGTTCAACGGGGGGATTAAAAAAACATTTGATTAATAAGCATAGTAAAGAGTGGTTTGCATAT
>NW_006239095.1:1214663-1230508 GCF_000226075.1 Solanum tuberosum | reverse complement strand
TGAGTGGTTTGCATATTTATCTTCTCTTGGTGTTTGTGAAAATTCTAGCGTTGGAGCATCGGCTAGAGAGTCAAATATGGTTCAAGGTGAATTAAATACTTCGAACCCAAGTGGTCCTCTTACACATCGAACCTATAATAAGGATTGTGATCGTGAAATTTTTGCAAAAATGGTTGTTGTTTGTGGTTTACCTTTTAGTTTTGGAGAACATCCGGGTTTTATTGCATATATTTGTGATACATATAATCCTAGTTTTAAAGGTTTATCAATAAGCATTGTAAAAAGAGATATTTTTGAATTTCAAGAAAAACATTGTCAATATTTGTGTGCCTATTTTGAAATAATGGATTGTAGAGTTGCTATTACCACTGATATGGGTCGTAGTCCTAATGGTTTTGATTATTTAACTATTACTGCGCATTTGACTGATTATAATTGGAATTTACAAAAAAGAATTATTGGTTATAAAATTTGTCAAAAGAAAAAAACTGGAATGTATATTGGAGTCCAGAGCCAAAAGGGCAAAAAAAATTGTTAAAAATTCCAAAAGGGGCACATCAAATTTTTTTAAAACCAAAAGGGCAAATCGCTCCTGACGAAGCGATTTCCTTCTGACACAATGACAAAATCGCTGCTATTTTTTTTTATTAAAAATCGTTGATCCTAGTAGCGATTTTTTTTTAAAAAAATAATTTATTTAAAAATATATATATTATTTTTTATTAAAAATTGCTGTTGTAGCAGCGATTTTAAATCAGAATTTTTTTTTCCTTACACATCGCTGCAGGGACATCGTTTTTCATGCCTATTGTTAATTATTAATAATATAAAAATGATAAACAAGACGAACAATATACTCAATAAAATTGTGGAAGCATGAGGAAATTGAATTATATATCATAAATAATAATAAAAGAATATTAAATTATTAAAAAAACTTTTTTTTTAAATTCTTAACCAAAATCAAGAAAAAATGATTTTTTTTTTGAGAAAATAGCAGTGATTTTGAAGGAAAAAAGTTTTTTCTTTTTTTTTAGAAACAATTTTTATTTATTTTAACGTACGACAACTTTTGTTAGAAGAAAATCGCTCCTGAAAATCGTACGACAACAGTAAAATTTAATATTCTTTTATTAATATTTATGATATATAATTCAATTTTCCTCATGCTTCAACAATTTTATTGAGTATACTGTCCGTCTTGTTTATCATTTTTTATATTATTAATAATTAACAATAGGCATGAAAATAATAACACTAGGCATGAAAAATGCTACCCCTGCAGCGATGTGTAAGGAAAAAATAATTCTGATTTAAAATAGCTACTGTGGTAGCGATTTTTAATTAAATTTTTTTTTTTTATGAAATCGCTGCCCTAACAGCGATTTTTAATTATAATAATAACTTATTTTTTTTACAATCGCTTCGTCAGGAGCATTTTGCCCTTTTGGTTTTTAAAAAAATTTGATGTGCCCTTTTGGAATTTTTGATAAATTTTTTTGCCCTTTTGACTCCGAACTCATGTATATTTAAAATAATTACTGTAAATTGCTTGTTAATTCATAAAATCAAAAGAAAAATAATGGATTTTTAGTAAAAATATCCTTACAAGTATTTTCTTTTTTTAAAGTGTAAATAATTTTGTAAAGTTTCAAAAAAATAAAAACCAATTAATAAATTATTCTTTCTTATTTATAATTTCTTAAAAAATATTCAATAAAAAAATAGACGACTAATATAAAATGCCGAAAATACCTACTAATTATGAAGATGGCAAATAAAGAATAAATATTTTATTAGAATCAATAGAAATCTTGCCATGTTAGAATAAATATTTTATTAGAATTAATAGAAATCGTGCGTCGCATTTCTCAAGAAGTTGACCTTTTTTAAGTTTTTTATACTTTCGCAGTTTCACTGTCTCTTTTTATTTGTCTAATTTTAACTTTTTATTTTTAATAAATCAAGAAAAGATAATATTTTTTACCTATTATATCCTTAATTTATTTAGAAAATTAATATTTTTGAAAAATGGTAGAATCTATTTAATCAGTAAATTGATTTTGATTATCTATTAATTAATAAAAGTAAAATGGTAAATTTACTATATCAATTATTATTATTATTTTAATAAGTATGCAACGTAAAAAATGAACAAGTAAATAAGGATGGAAGGAATATAATTTTTAACAATCTTTCATGATAATATTTTACTATAATAGCTATGTTTTCTGTGAAATTAATTTTTATGTTATATTGCAATATTTTTCTATAATAATTAAAATTTATTCAAATTAACGACGTTATTCTCAAGAATTCGCTTAATATGAACTAGGTGAGAAACTTCTTTTTTTTCTTCTTCTAAAATACAAAATCCTAATTACACCCTTGCACAAATTAATCTTGTTAATCCATTTCCCATTATTATAAAATAATTACACCTCTTCACGAATTAAATTTTGTTAATCTATTTCCCATTATATATCTATCTGTGATATATTAAAAGCACGAAATTTTTTAATAATATTGATTGAACATTTTATCCTTTATTAAAGACTACCATTTAGACAATATCGTTTTTTCATCATTTTCTTCTAATTATTATTTAATTGTGTTTATTATAATTATTTATTATCTTAATACAAATCATAGAAGAGTCCAATTCTTTCTTGATATTATTGGTCAAGTTTCAACTACAAATGAAAATTTGTAATATTGGTTAAATTTCAACTACAAATAAAAGTTTTTAAAAAAACTACCGTTATATTTCATTATAAAACTTATATTTTTTTTATGAAATTGAATTTTATATTAATATTAGAGAAAATGGTCTGAAATCCCCCCAACCTATACTCGAAATCCCAACTACACACTCCAACTTTACGGGTGTCCTATTACCCACCTGAACTTTATAATTCTCTATTTTATACACACCTAAGTGCTGACCTGTCATGGGAGGTGTTGTCACCTTCTCTAGGCGCGTTAGAAGGTGAATTTTGACAAAAATTTCCGAGAAAATAGTCATCTTCCCCAATTAATCAATGAAAGGATTCAATCTCAATTGACCTCCATTAATGGCATTGCTAGTGCTTTCGTTTGTTCTCCCTCTTTTGCTACTCGACCATCAGCCACCACTGTCGCCGCCTCCGGCGAAATCCAAACCACCAACAAAACCTCGTTCTCCTCTCCCCCTCTCCTCTTATCTCTCTCCCATTCCGAGACAACCACCATAAAGACCTACCTCTGTTCTCACAACAAGGTCGACAACAACAACAACAAAACCTTGCGGCTGCACTGCTCCAACTAGCGAGCTCCGGCGAAGCAAGCAAAATAGATCCTTTTAGATTATTTTTCAATGTTCTCCGACAAGCAAAACTCGAATATCGCTTGACAAGCTCCCGCTATCAATATTCATCTTTGTCCTCACAATTTCATAGGAATTTGAAAGAATTGGGGGGAAGAAATTACCTTAGAGATTTTAAGAAATTGGGAGAGTATAGGAAAAAGTGGAAAGGAATTATAAAAAAATTGAAATAAATTAATAAATTAATTGAATTTTCACCTGTAAAACGCGTGAAGTTCACAGGCCAACACAGATCTGGTTATGGCGTTTTAGGGGTGTAATTATTACAGTTTTAAACAATTTAGGTGGGTGATAGGACTCCCGTAAAGTTGCATAACTTACTTTAGCACTTAAACTACACGATCGTTTATTTACCCCCCTAATTTCATTTCTTGTGAATTTAATACCACCTTAACAAATGACGTAGCGAAAAAAAGCATAAATCTTGTTTTTTAAGAAAATAATGGTCCCACTAGCATAAATTTTATATATACAATGAAAAAAAAATCCCCACCTACCCCATTCTTCTTCTTCAAACCCCTCCACCCGTTTCTCAAAACCCCTCCTGCCCCTGCTTGTCTCTTCTTCCTCAAACATTACTTATTCTATACCTGAATATGCATTAAGAAGTGAAACAAGAAAAGTAACAACTAAGCTAAAAAATTAGCACATCGATTTTGCATAAATTTAAAATCACCATTGTTGATATAAGTTGATAGTTTCACCTAGTTGGAAAAAAAAAGTATGGTTATTGATATAAGTATTGATGGAAGAAATAGTGAATAATTACAAAGCAATGAAAAATAAAGTGAATCAATCAATGTGAAATTTTGGATGTTAAGAAATCGACCCAGATGAAATAATGAAGAGAGTGGGTGAAGAGTGAAAATAATTTTTTTAAAATATTTTAGTTTGTTATGTATCTAATTTATGTATCTTTTATTTGTTTGATTTACAAAAATACAATTATTTAATAACAGAAAATTAATTATATAGTAGAGACTTCATACATAGATAGTCTTGGTCAATCTTGCAGTACTTATTTTCAGATATTGTATTTAAGACTTTATGTTTAGTATTCAATATTTTCAGATTTGAGATTTAATAAATTATTTTTTAACAATCCTTCAGTTTTGATGCTTGTGTATGATTAAGTTAGTCTTCCGCTTAGTAAGATAAATTAAATTCTTACCATGTGATATGTTAGCAAGCAAGGAGAGTACTTCCTATTAATGGCTTTGATATAAATATGGTTAAAGTAGTCAAAAGAATTCCTAATTAAAATTCTATTCTAACAAATAAAAATGAATGAATAGATTATTTTTTTAGAAGATGTAAAAAATAATAAATGATTTAGAACGGTGGAGTATTAAAATGGATTCCAAAGAGTATTAAAATCTTACCAGGATCACAGGTAAGTTGAATTTAAATCGTTCACATTATAAAAAAATAATTACTATAAATTAATTTTTAATTCATAAAATTAATTATTTCTTTTAAATTTATCCTTAATTATCATTAAACTACTCTTTAAAATGATTAAATATTTATTTCCATCCAATATTAGTTGATCATTTTAATAAAAATAGTTGTCTCATATTTATAGAACACATCATATAGAAAATAAAATAAAAAAAGGTAAAAATGGAAGAAAAATCTAAAATTATTCTTTGAACAATTAAGTTAATTTGAACAATGATTTTTTTTCCAATAATTCATTGATTTTGAAATGGAGGAAGTAATATTCTATTTGTTCACTTTTACTTGTCTACTTTAAATTTTGCACTCCTCTTAAGAAAAAATAATAATTAAAATGAGTATTTTATCACAATATTTATATTACTTAATGTTTAGTTTTTAGATTTTTAGAAATAATTTAAATATTATATAATTAATTTTAAATTCAAAAACTGATAAAACATTTTATCTTAATATGTTAAAAATAATAAATTAAAATGTATTTCTAACAAATAAAATGAATGAATAGAATACTTTTAGAAGATGTGAAAAATAATAATAATAAATAAATAATTTAAAACGGTGGAGTATTAAATTGGATCACAAACCATATGTAGTAAGTTAACTTTAGCAATTATTTCCTTTTTTTAGAGTCCGATAAGAATTTTGACAAACATTTACAATATAGTTTTTCATCATATTAATATGCAAAAAATTGTAATTTATATTATTTTCCGTATACTTTTTGAATATCTAATTAATGTAATTAATGTAATCTAATTTAACTTTAAAAATTAGTCAAATTAACTTTTGAAAAGAGAAACATGACAAATAAAAATAGACGGAGAGATATATTTTTATGTTCACATTATTTAAAATAATTACTATAAATTGCTTGTTAATTCATAAAATAAAAACAAAAATAATGTATTTTTAATAAAAATATCCTTACAAGTATAATCTTTTTTGAAAGTGTAAATAATTTTGTAAAGTTTCAAAAAAATCAAAACAAATTAATAAATTATTCTTCTTATTTATAATATTTTAAAGAACATTCAATAAAAAAATAGACAACTAATATAAAATGCCGAAAATACCTACTAATTAATGAAGATGGCAAATAATGAATAAATATTTTATTAGAATCAATAGAAATCTTGCCATGTTAGAATAAATATTTTATTAGAATTAATAGAAATCGTGCCATGTAAGTCGCAAACGTCGCATTTCTCAAGAAGTTGACCTTTTTTAAGTTTTTTGTACTTTCGCAGTTTCACTATCTCTTTTTATTTGTCTAATTTTAACTTTTTATTTTTAATAAATCAAGAAAAGATAATATTTTTTACCTATTATATCCTTAATTTATTTAGAGAATTAATATTTTTGAAAAAGGTAGAATCTATTTAATGAGTAAATTGATTTTGAATTTCTATTAATTAATAGAAGTAAAATGGTAAATTTACTATATCAATTATTATTATTTTTAATAAGTATGCAACGTAGAAAATGAACAAGTAAATAAGGATGGAAGGAATATAATTTTTAACAATCTTTCATGATAATATATTACTATAATAGCCATGTTTTCTGTGAAATTAATTTTTATGTTATATTGCAATATTTTTCTATAATAATTAAAATTTATTCAAATTAATGATGTTATTCTCGAGAATTCGCTTAATATGAACTAGGGCGAGAATGTAACGATCGGGTTCCGTCGTTATAGAAAAACCAATGGGGAAAATTTTGGGTCGGAAAACTTTTTCGTAGTAACTTGGAATTTCCCAACCTAGTCCAGATTTGGACGAAATCGGAGTCATTAAGGTGTGGGGAAATCTGGTATCAATCGGGTGATTTAAATATGATTTTGATTGCATGAGTAGATAGCTAACGCGTTAAGGAATATGTATGAGTTTACGGAAGTGAATTCGGGTGAGTAGAACTCCCGAAATTGACTTTGGCGTGAATGGTATTTTCCGAGTGTCGTTGGTTGAGGGCGTGTTGTGAAATGAAAATTTTGGAATTCTTTAAAATAGCTCTCTATCTCGTGCAACCCACCTTGGCGGAGCCTTTGGTCGCTCTGGCGGGGCCGCTGTGGCGGACCAGATGCAACTTAAAGTCGTAAATAAACCCCAAAATGACTTTATTCCGCACTTTTCAACTTTGAGAGCTACGAGACGACCCCATATGACTACTTGACAGTTTTTCACCATTCTTGAGGCTAAAGGTAATATTTTAACTCCCCGAATCCATTTTTCGATCCGTAGAACGTAATCTAATGGGTAAATATTGATGGGGGAGGGTTTTGATCTGGAATTTATGGTGAAAACAACCTTAAACTGGATATTTGGATCATGGATTGATCTAGGGTTTGTTAGAATTGTTAGTAATCTGGGTAATTAGTGATTGTTTATTGATTCCTGTATTATATTGATTATTTGTAGACCAAGAACAAGCGGAACGAATCCGGAAAGGGAAGGATCAAGTTTCTTAGGGTTCCAAGCTTGTTTCGAGGTAGGTGATGGTTCTGATTCTATGATTGTGTGATGTATGTTTGTTATTGCTTCATTATGATACATGTATGTATGCGAGTGTTGCATTATTGATCACACTTGTTGTAAATGAGATAGATGAAACACTATATGCCATGAATCACTTCTTGATTGTATGATTATTGAGAATGTACTTGTGATTGTGATTGTGGTGTGTTGATGAGATCGGTTACCACGTTCCGGCATAACTTATTGGGATCGGTTGCCACATTTCGACATAAATATGGGATCAGTTGTCACGTTCCGGCATAACTATTGGATCGGGTACCATGTTTCGGTATGCTAAAAGTTTGGGTTTGGGTTCCGTGAGAGGACCAACGACTTGTTGTAACTGTATATTGTTGAGCATGTGATGATATTGTATATGTTCGATATGTGCATGCGATTATATTGTTGTATTGACTTGCTTATGTTACACTTAGTGGGATAGCCGTGTGATCCTACCAGTACACTGTGGTTGTGTACTGATATTGCACTTGCTCTTATTTTTGTTGAGTATAGGGCATCTTCAGGCGGCTATTGAATGACCTCGCTTAGAAGATCAGTTATCGTTCGAATTCAAGGGTGAGCCGATTCTTCCAGGCTGCCATGAGTTCTCTTTTCGTCAATGTCAACATTTCGGACTTAGACTTTTCTAGTTAGTTATTAGTTCATTAGTTTGGGGTTGTAACCCTTCTTGTTTAGACTTTGATTCATTGTTAGATGTTTTGGTTATTGACTTTCAGATTCTAGCTATTTAATTTCCGCATTTTCTTAGTTAATTAACTTGCTTCTGTAACTTAATTGCCTTAGTTTTGGTTTAGTTGCTTAGTTGGGTTGTAGTAGTGGTTCTCCCACCGGACAGTTAGTGTGGGTGCCAATCACGACGGTCTGGGTCGTGACAAAGTTGGTATCAGAGCCTAGGTTCATTGATCTCGATGTACCAAAAAGAGTCTAGTAGAGTCTCGCGAAACGGTACGGGGACGCCTTTACTTTTCTTCGAGAGGCTATAGGACTTTAGAAAATCTCTCTATTTTTCTGTTGTCTCATTTCGTGCTATAACTTGATTCCAATTGATATTTGTTGATTCAAATTGGTATCCAACCTCCTTCACTTTTCTGTCTGCAGATGGTTAACACTAGATTCAACGATGTCAGGCCCGTAGCTCCCGTCAATGCTCCAGCTGAGGAACATACAGCGAGAGGTCGCGGTCAAGGCAGGGGTAGAGGAAGAGCTAGGGGTAGAGGTCGTGGAAGAGTAGCGCCTGTTGGGGATGGAGCTCCTGTTGGGAATGCTCCTGTGAATGAGAAACCTCATGCACATCATGAAGAGATATAAGAGAATGTTGATGTTGAGGATGTTGAGAATGTTGAGAATATTGAGGAGGTTGGACAAAAGGAAGAGGTGCAGGCTGGGACTACATGTATTCCTCTTTTGGACCAAATGTTAGCTCAACAGATCATGTCGTTCTTGAAGGGATTGGCTGGTCCTTGAGCGCTTCCCTCTGTTTAAGCAGCTCAGGCTCCCGTCCATCCCCTTGTTGCTAACACTGCCCCCAAGACGGGTGGAACTGGAGGTAATGATACTTTCTTCCGTCTTTTGTTGGGTTCTGTTATGACTGGTAATGAGCATGAAATATTGACTAAGTTTTTGAAGCTAAAGCATCTCGTGTTTCTTAGTTCTAAGAGTGAGGATGCTTATAAGTTCATCTTAGATTAATATGAGAGGCTTCACAAGTTGGGAATTGTCCATCAACATGGGGTTGAGTTCGTGAGTTTTCAGCTTCAAGGTGAGGCTAATCAGTGGTGGAGAGCTTATATGGAATACATATCTTCAACTTTACCTCCACTTACTTGGAAGCAATTTCAAGCTCTATTTCTAGAGAAATATGTACCTAGGACTTTGAGGGATCGCAAGAAAGATGAGTACATGTCGTTGGAGGAAGGTGGTATGAATGTGACTGCTTATGAGGACAAGTTCCATGCTTTGTCTAGATATTCTACTCAATTGGTGACTACTTAGGAGGAGAGGATCCATTCATTTATTAGGGGACTAAATTCTGAGTTGCAAGTATTATTTGTTCATATGACTTATGCAGGGAGGAGCTTTAATGAGGTAACTGACTTTGTTAAGATAATGGAGGGGGTAAGGTGAGACGGTCAAGCCAAGGCATTGGCAAAAAGGGCCAATAACTCGGGTAACTTTCAAGGTTCTTATTCTAGGGGGCCCGGAAGGCCAACACTTGCAGCCAAGCCAATTCAGTCCACTATGCCCACCTCTACAAGTAATTACTTGGGAATTCCACCTTATAATTTTATTCAGGATAGCCAGGGGGTCGCGCCTTCAGCGGGCAGCAGGCCATATATTCTTTGATCATACTTGTTACAATTATGGAGAACCTAGGAATATAAGGAGAGATTGTCCCCACCCGCATATGATGGATTTCGTGCAGCAGCAGTCTAGAGCAGTGGTACCCGCGAGAAATGGTATTAATGGTCGAGGGCGTCCACAAGGTGGGCGAGGAAGTAATTAGCGAGGCCGTGAAGTTAGAGGAAATGGTAATGCAGGCAGAGGTAATGTGCAACCAGGTAGGAAAGTGGTTCGTCAAGATGATAGGGCTCAGTGTTACGTCTTTTCGGGCAAGAATGAGGCAGAGACATCTGACGCGGTGATCACATGTACTATTCTTGTTTGTGACCGAATGACTAATGTGTTTTTTGATTTGGGTTCTACTTATTGTTATGTATCTGTGCAATTTGCCTCAGAGTTTGATATGATTTGTGATGCACTTGATGCCCCTATCCATGTTTCTACCCCAGTTGGAGAGTCAGTCATAGTCATCAATGCCTATCGTGCTTGTCATATTTTGTTTATGGGTTTTCAGACTTGGGTTGATTTGGTGATTTTGGATATGACTGACTTTGATATTATCTTAGGCATGACTTGGTTGTCCCCCTAGTATATTGTGCTTTAATTGTAATACTAAGTCTGTAACTCTAGAAATTCTGGGAAGGGAAAAATTAGAGTGGGAAGGGGTGTACAAGCCTAAGTAAGCTAAGATCATATCCTTCATTCGGGGCTAGAAAACTGGTAGAGCAGGGTTGTTTAGCTTATTTGGCTCATATCCGGGATGTTGAGGTTGAGTCTCCATCTATTGAGTTTATTCTTGTGGTGTCCAAAAATAAAGAAGTGTTTCCTACTGATTTGCCTGGTATGCCTCCGGATAGAGATATAGATTTTTGTATTGATTTGGAACCTGGTACTCACCCCATTTCTATCCCTCCATATTGCATGGCTCCAGCGGAATTAAGAGAGCTTAAGCCCCAAATCCAAGAGCTTCTTGATAAGGGATTTATTCGACCTAGTGCTTCCCCATGGGGTGCCCATGTTTTGTTTGTTAAGAAAAAAGATGGTAGTATGGAGATGTGTATAGATTATCAGTAATTGAATAGGGTTACTATTCGAAATAAGTATCTTTTGCCTCGAATAGATGATCTTTTTGACCAATTGCAAGGTGCATCAGCCTTCTCTAAAATTGATCTAAGGTCTGGTGACCATCAATTAAAAATTAGGCCCGAAGATGTGCCCAAGACGGCGTTTAGAACCCGCTATGGGCACTACAAGTTTCTAGTTATGTCTTTTGGTTTGACTAACGCACCTGCAACTTTTATGAATTTGATGAATGGGGTGTTCAAACCATTTCTTGATTCGTTTGTAATAGTCTTTATTGATGATATTTTGGTCTACTTGAAAAGTGAGGAAGAGCATGCCGACCATCTTCGTATTGTTCTGGGTGTTCTTGGGAAATAAAGGTTGTATGCTAAATTTTTGAAGTGTGAATTTTGGTTGACTTCTGTTGCAATTTTTGGACATGTAGTTTCAAAAGAAGGGGTAATGGTAGATCCTCAAAAGATTGAGGCGGTTAAAAATTGGGTTCGGCCTGGCTATGTGATGGAGGTTAGGAGTTTTGTGGGGCTCGCTATCTACTATCGTCGATTTGTGAAGAACTTTGCTTCTATTGCCACTCACTTGACAAATTTGACCAAGAAGGAGATACCATTTGAATGGACTGAAAAATGTGAGGAGAGCTTTTAAAAGCTCAAGACTCTTTTGATCACCGGACCTATTCTTGCACTATCGATTGAAGGTAAGAATTTCATAGTTTATTGTGATGCTTCTCATTCTAGGTTGTGAGCTGTACTAATGCAGGATAAGAATGTTATAGCCTACGCGTTGCGCTAATTGAAGGTGCATGAGAGGAATTATCCAACGCATGATTTGGAGTTGGCAGCTGTAGTATTTGCTCTTAAGATCTGGCGGCATTATCTTTATGGCGTTAAGTGTGAAGTGTTTACTGATCATCGTAGTTTGCAACATGTGTTCACTCAAAAGGATCTGAATTTGAGATAGCGAAGGTGGATAGAGTTACTCAAATATTATGATGTGATCATTTAATACCATCCGGTTAAGGCTAATGTTGTGGTGAACGCTTTGAGTCGAAAAACAGTGAGTATGGGTAGTCTAGCTTACTTGAGTGTAACTAAGCGACCTTTGGCTAGGGAAATTCAGACCTTGGAGTCTAAGTTCATGCAGTTGGGCATCTCTGAAAGAGGTGGGATGTTAGCTAGCATTGAAGTTAAGGCCACGCTCATTGAGGAGATCAAGGCCAAACAATTTGAGGATGAAAATTTGAACGAGCTCAAGGAGAAGATGGCGAATGGTAAGGCACAAGAGACCACTCTTGATGCAGATGGTGTACTCAGTGTTAAAGGGAGGATTTATGTTCCTCGAGTTGATGACTTGATTAAAAAATTATTGATAGGATCCCATGGTTCGCGATATTCCGTTCATCGGGGTGTGACCAAGATGTACCGTGATTTGAAGAAAATTTATTGGTGGCCAGGGATGAAGAAAAAGATTGCAGAGTTTGTGGCTAAGTATCAAAATTACCAACAAGTGAAGTATGAACATCAAAGGCCGGCAGATTTGCTTCAAAGAATGTCAATTCCGAAATGGAAGTGGGAAATGATAGCCATGGATTTCGTGGTTGGTCTCCCCAAGACTTTGGGGAAATTTGATTCTATTTGGGTTGTGGTTGACAGATTGATTAAGTCAGCCCATTTTATTCTGGTAAGAATAGATTATAATGCTGAACAATTGACTAAAGTTTATGTGAAAGAGATAGTGAGGTTGCATGTGGTGCCCCTTTCTATCATCTCAGACTGTGGTACCCAATTCACATCCAAGTTTTGGAGGAAGTTGGCACACAACTCACTTTTAGTACAACCTTCCATCCACAGACATACGGACAGTCAAAGAGGACTATTCAAGTGTTAGAAGACATGTTGAGGGCATGTGTGATTGATTTTGGAGGGCATTGGGATAAGTTCCTACCTTTGTGTGAATTCTTCTATAATAATAGTTATCACTCCAGCATTGATATGGCACTATTTGAGGCACTCTATGGGAGATGATGTAGATCACCCATAAGACGGTTTGAGATTGGAGATGTGAAACCATTGGGGGTCGATTTAGTGAAGGATGCTCAAGATAAGGTGAGGAGTATTCAAACTAAGCTTCTAGCAAACCGGTGAGAGTGTTCTTCTTAAGGTGTCACCCATGAAAGGGGTGATGAGGTTTGGCAAAAAGGGCAAGCTAAGTCAACGTTACATTGGTTCCTTTGAGGTTCTGGAATGTGTAGGGCTTGTGGCCTATAGATTGGCTTTAACTCCTAATCTATCAGGAGTTTATCAGGTATTTCATGTGTCCATGTTGAAGAGATATCATGGTGACGGAGATTACATCATTAAGTGGGACTCAATTGTGTTAGACAAGGACATACAATATGATGAAGAACCGTTTGCTATTCTTGATCGTGATGTGCGTAAGTTGAGGACCAAAGAGATTAAGTCCGTGAAAGTTCAATGAAAACATCGTCCAGTTGAGGAAGCTACTTGGGAAATCGAGAGGGACATGCGAGATAAGTATCCCCAATTGTTTATCGAATTAGGTACTACTTCATTCTTTCCTTAGCTTATTTTTCCAAAGTTTGTCACTCGTGGACGAGTGATGGGTAAATTGATATCTATTATAACGATCGGGTTCCGTCGTTATAGAAAAGCCAATGAGAAAAAAATTTGGGTCGAAAAACTTTTTCGTAGTAACTTGGAATTTCCCAACCTAGTCCAAATTTGGACGAAATCAGAGTCATTAAGGTGTGGGGAAATTTGGTAGCAATCGGGTGATTTAAATATGATTTTGATTGCATGAGTAGATAGCTAATGCCTTAAGGAATCCGTACGACTTTACGGAAATGAATTCAGGTGAGTAGAACTCTCGAAACTGACTTTGGCGTGAACGGTATTTTCTGAGTGTCGTTAGTTGAGGGCGTGTTGTGAAATGAGAATTTTGGAATTCTTTAAAATAACTCTTTGTCTCGTGCAACCCGCCTTAGCGGAACTTTTGGTCGCTCTAGCGGGGACGCTGTAGTGGACTGGGTGCCGCTGTGGCGGGCCAGACGCGACTTAAAGTCATAAATAAACGCCAAAACAACTTTATTCTGCACTTTTCAACTTTCAGAGCTAGGAGACAACCCCATACGACTTCTTGAAAGTTTTTCACTATTCTTGAGGCTAAATGTAAGATTTTAACACCTATAATCCATTTTTCAATCCGTATAACATAATATAATGGGTAAATATCGATGGGGGAGTGTTTTTATCTAGAATTTATGGTGAAAACAACCCTAAACTAGATATTGGGATTGTGGGTTGATCTAGGGTTTTGCTAGAATTGTTAGTAATCCGGGTAATTAGTGATTGTTTATTGATACCCGTATTATATTGATTATTTGTAGACTAAGAACAAGCGGAATGAATCCAAAAAGGGTAGGATCAAGCTTCTTAGGGTTCCAAGCTTGTTTCGAGGTAGGTGATGGTTGTGATTATATGATTGTGTGATGTATGTTTGTTATTGCTTCATTATGATACATGTATATATGTGAGTGTTGCATTATTGATCACACTTGTTGTAAATGAGATAGATGAATCACTATATGCCATGAATCACTTCTTGATTGTATGATTATTGAGAATGTACTTGTGATTGTGATTGTGGAGTGTTGATGGGATCGGTTGCCACATTTCGGCATAACTAATTGGGATCAATTGCCACGTTCTGGCATAGATATGGGATTGGTTGCCATGTTTCGGCATAACTATTGGATCGGGTACCACTTTCCGGTATGCTAAAGTTTGGATTTGGGTTCTGTGAGAGGACCAACGACTTGTTGTAACTGTATATTGTTGAGCATGTGATGATATTGTATATGTTTGATAAATGCGTGTGATTATATTGTTGTATTGACTTGCTTATGTTACACTTAGTGGGATAGCCGCGTGATCCTATATCACGCCCCGAGCCTACACCCTGGACGTGGCTGACACTCGAGAACTACTGTTGGCCCCAAGCGAACCCTTGACCTGGCTTACTTACTCAGCGGAAGACTCAAAAGAATAAATACAAAGATTCAATACATCTCTACTCAATTGCTTAAATAATTACTTAGAACGTTTAAAGGTCAAACATTTAACTTGGCCAAAATGGCAACTCAAGTCTTAACATATGAAATAGTAATGTAAAGACAACTGACTACTAATTGTCTATGAAGCCTCTAAAACAAAGAGGGATGTCGGGACAAGACCCCCGATCATCCTAACAATAAACTACTGAAAGAAAAATAAAAAGAGTCCTTCGGAATGCAAAGAGGCTCACCAACTGACTCTGAGTTCTCAACCGGATCAACGAGGCACTGGGTGATAATCTTGGTTACCTGAATCTGCATCATAATAAGATGCAGGCCAACTGGCATCAGTACATTGAATGTACGATTATGCGAGTTGAATTGCTAAACACAACATAAGCTTGAAAAGAATCTGAAAGGAACACTTACCTTGCCTTTTACTCAACTCCCGAATAACTTAACTCAACATAAAGCAATAAAACATATGCAATATATAGAAATCTTGTAAAACAGTGGAAACAACTTAGTTCGTTAAAGAAAATGCAATAACAAACTCAACTTTATTCATATAATAAAGAGATATAGTTTCTGTGGGAGATTCTCTAACCGACAACCATCATTATGAGCCTAAGTGGTGATACAACATCTTGACCACGCTGCTAGAACTTTTCTATACTTTGTTGTCGTATAGAACGCCTTAACTAAGTGAATCCACTAGTCTATGCTAAAAAGCACTTAAGGAGTCATCTAAAAAGTATGATCCTTTACTACCTATGATGGGTACATGGTTTATGGGGACTTGAGTTAATATGAACTCACATCCCATATCGGTGCTCAATACTACTCCCAAAAATATGCTTAGCTCATATATTTTAAAAACAAAACTTCTTTCTTTGGTTTGAGATAATTACTCAAAACTTAGCTTAAAAGCTCTCTTGGAAATCATAGTTTCCTCTTTACTGAAAAACTAGCTCAAAGGCTCTTTTGAAAT
>NW_006239095.1:1191443-1213304 GCF_000226075.1 Solanum tuberosum | reverse complement strand
TTAAAGAGTACTAAGAAGAGAATTAGTACATTGGTCTGGATTTTCTCTGGATTCGAAGAGATGTGAATATCTCTTCTTCATATCCTTTTCAGCTTTCTAAGTAGACTCCTCAACGAACTGATTTCTCCAAAGAACTTTGACTTATGCTACTTTCTTAGTCCGCAATTTGCGAGCTTGGCGATCTAGAATTTGAACTGGAATCTCCTCATAAGATAAGCTATCCTTGATCCCAATATCTTCAGTTGGTATAATCAATGAAGGATCGCCCATGTATTTCTTCAACATAGAGATGTGAAATACCGGATGAACCGCTGCTAACTCTTGTGGTATCTCCAACTCATAAGCTACTTTGACAATCCTCTTGGACATTTTGTAAGGACCAACATACCAGGGACTAAGCTTCCCCTTCTTACCAAACCTCATAACACCCTTCATAGGTGAAACTTTCAAGTATACCCAATCATATACTTCAAACTTTAACTCCCTTCCCCTAACATCAGTGTAGGATTTTTGACGACTCTGTGCCGTCTTCAACCTCTCTTGAATAACCTCCACTTTTTCTATAGCTTGATGAACTAAGTCTGGTCCTATCAACCCAACTCACCAACTTCAAACCATCCAATAAGAGATCTGCATCTTCTCCCATAAAGAGCTTCATAGGGAGCCATCTAAATGCTAGAGTGATAACTATTGTTGTATGCAAATTCAATAAGAAGTAGGTGATCATCCCAATTACCTTTGAAATCAATCACACAGGCCCTCAACAAATCCTCTAAAGTCTGAAAGGTGTGCTCTGCTTGACCATCCGTCTGAGGATGAAATGCAGTGCTCAAGTTCACTTTTGAACCCAAACCTTTCAAAAAAGATTTCCATAATTGTGCAGTAAATTGTGTACCTCTGTCTGAAATAATGGAGACCGGAACCCATGACGTCTAACCACCTCTTGAATATACAACTTAGCATATTCTTCTGCCGAATGGGTAGTCCTTACCGGCAAAAAATGGGCTGATTTGTCATTCTATCAACAATCACCCAAATGGAATCATACTGCATGCGAGACATTGGTAAACCTGTGATGAAATCCATATTAATCATCTCCCACTCCCATTCTGGAAGTTATATATTCTGAGCCAAACCACTGGGCCTTTGATGCTCTACTTTAACTTGTTGGAAATTCGGACACTTAGCAACAAATTCTGCAATGCTCTTCTTCATACTACTCCACCATTAAACTTCTCTCAAATCGCGGTACATCGTTGTGGAACCTAGATGAATAGAATATCTGGAGCTATGAGTTTCCTCTATGATCCTCTCTTGGAGTTCATCCACCCTGGTACACACAACCTACCTTGATACCTCAACACACCATCTCCCCCTTGTTCAAAAGCCATTACTTTTTGCTTATTAACATTTGCCTTCAATTCAAGTAAAATTGGATCTTCGTCTTGCTTGTCTTTTACTTCTGACACTAATGATGATTCAGCCTCATTCATCACCACTACTCCTCCTTCCGTGGAATCCATTAGTCGAACTCCCAATCGTGCAAGTCTATGCATATCTTTCGCTAATTCTATCTTTTCTTCCTCAACATGGGCGGTACTATCCATAGACAACCTGCTTAAAGCATCTAACAACAATATTAGCCTTACTTGGATGATAAAGAATACTTATTGTTGACACCCAATTTTGACCGACCTTTAACAATTTTGGAAATGCTATCCGATTAAATACGCTTTTTAAAATATATTTTGAGTTCTAAAATTTTAGTTGATTTTGTCTAAAAATTATACATTTTAGTATGTGTGTTTTATAAAAATATCATAAATATTATTAAGATATTTTTTTAACAAAATTATTAGTAAAACTCAAAGTAATTATTTTATTCAAATGTTTAAAATTTAAGTGATGTTAATTATATAAAAAATATTATGATATTTATAGTATTTTGATTGAATAGCATTTCTTAAAAATTTCCTCAAAATCATTTAACTTGTAGCCTATTTTATTCTAATTCATTCCAATTCCAGCCTATTCAATTTCAATTATAGCCATCCTTTCATTTCAACTCTAGCTAATTTTATTACAAATTTGGCCATTCCAATTCTCAATCTAATTTTTAGAATTTTAATTCCATTTAATCTCATCCGTCCATCTTTTAAGTTAAATCCTAGCCGCTCATTTAAACTAATCCTACGGTTGAGATTGAATCCTCTTATTTCCTATTTTTAAAACTAAAGACTCCAAACCTAAATGATTTCACTCTTTTTTCTCTCATCTCTAAAAAGGACAGCCGCCGCCTCCATCTCTCTGCCTCCACTTCGCCGGCGAGGATGGCCACCACGCAGTCCGGTGGCAGCTTCCTCTCTCTCGTCTCCCTCTTCTCTTTCTCTCTCCGCCTCTCCTTCCTTCTCCCTTCCTATTTTTCCTTTTTATTTCTCTTCGCAGGACCACCAGCTGCTCCGACCAGCGACCAGCAGCAGCCTCACGCAGCTCCAGCCGGCGAGGACAGCCACCAGCAGCTCCAGCCAGTGACAACAACACCAGCGAGCTCCGGTGACAGCAGCAGCTCCAGCCGGACAGAAACAGCAGCAGGCTCCACCGGCGTCCAGCAGCACCTCCGACCGGCGAGAGCTCCTCAGCGAGCAGCCGTGAAAGCCACCAGCAACAGCAGCAACCAGACGACGCCACCAGCACCTCCGCCCCTCTCTTCTCCGGCGAAGCTCAAAGGCTGTGGAAGACGGATCTTCACAGATCCGTCTGGGTTTGTTCTCCTAAATTCGATTATATGATTTCTCTATTTGATTATGAATATATGATTTTGCATGTTTGTGTTATTATAAAAATGATTAACGGCTGTGAATTTTTGTCCTAAGCATTGCAAATTTTTGATTGATTAGATTTTGCTTCATTAGTATGATGACGTTGTATAGTCGATTGTTGGCCTGTTAAATTGTCGAAACTGTTAATCTTCATTTCATTTCTAAGAGATATCTTCATTTCTGCCCCTATGCTTGACAGATTTTGATTGGAATTTGCATACTGTAAATTTTAAATTTTATAAATGGAAGCATGAACAAATTGCCTTATTTCTCTTTTAGTGAATGATCTTACTTGCTATTAATTAATATTTATTGTAAATCGATCCCTCCTCCCCTAATTATTGCCCTAAGCAGATTTTCTACATATTATATCTTTGGTAAGCGTTGATTTTAATTTGTTTCCTTTGCTTGTGGACTGATCTTACTTCCTTCGGATAAGGAATTGATAATGTAATTGGCCCCAAGATTATTCTTTTCCTTAGATGTTATTCCGCCAATTTGTGTGTATTAATAGAGTGATTGATTCCCTTGGGCTTAATTAGGATTCAAATAGATTCTTACTTATTTATTTATGGTAATATAACAATGAGTAATTATTTTACTTAGGTGTTTATTGCTTTTCCTTATACATGCTAGCCGGTTCTTACCTTATTAGTTGTAACTTTTAATTATATCCTTGTCTTATTTAGCTGCTCTTATAATTGGTAAAAGTTTTAAAATCGGATTTAGTTCTTCTTTAATAAAGGAAAATGTTATATTGTTTGATTCCTTAAAATATTTAATTCCCTTATATATGCCCCTCTTCTAATATATAAATAGGACCTCCCTTCATTATTCAGAGAGGACTGACATCCCAACTTTTGACACACTCTAATTCTAAGAAAAGAAAAAACATATTACTCTCTAGTCAAAAGAAGGGTTTTCCGGTGAACATTCAAAGTGCTATCCTTACTTGGTATTGCTGTGTTCGGGTTTAGTAGTAGATCAAGTTTGTCTTCATTGCTGTTAAACATACATTCGGCTTAACCGGTCAGTTGTTTCTCTATTAGTTTAAATTTCGTTTCGCATTGTTTCAATTGTTGTTGTATGTTTGAATGAATAATGGGAAGCGTCCGGATCAGTCTTCTTATCCTTTCTTGATTTGTGGGATTATATATTCTCCATAGTTTGTTTAATTCTTACATGCATGTATGCTACTTGTGTACGTGAAATAATTAAATGTGCGTACCATATAATTAGTTTTATCATCTTGCTATCGTCTTTTATATGTTATTATTTGCCCGTATTTTATTTGTACTTTAACAGGGTTTTAAACTTAAAGATTCAAGAGTCACCTCGAAGAGATTTCCGGACGAGATTCTTATGTTCAAGTTTATCTAAATGTTGTATATATTATTCATTTATTCTTTGAACTTGTAATATTATTTTAACTCTAAACTCTCCTATATATATATGATATAACTTGGGGATCGCCTAAGGGGGGGAGGGGAATTATATGCTAATTGTTTTACTTATTTATTTCATGTTAATGCATGTGGTTGTTAAATCTGTCTATCGTGCTTAAATAGTGAATTAGGCAAGCATTATAATATGTCTTAAATAATTAGCTTAAAATCATTTTGTTTATAACTTTGTCATAGTAATCAGCTTATCATGAAAAGGTGTTAAAATCTCGCATCACTTGTATTATTAAAGTAGAATCTGACTAATAATATAATTAGAGATCATGCCTATAGATTTTAAATAATTTGATATCTTTGTGTTAGAAATCATGTTCGTAAACAGCATTAACCAATTTCCTGCATAATTAGTAATTGAATTAAATCTATGCATATTTTCTGCCCATAGCCGATAATTTTTTTTTGCAATATAATCAATTTCTACAACATCTTCCAGCATGCTATAATTAAAATAAATTTTTATGCATGATTATTTTCTGCATTTGTTGATGCTCAGATTTTATTTTATGCACGACTGTTTCATTAATGGATTTACTCACTGCATGTTTAATAACTAAATCAGTGTAATAATTGTTTGATCAAATTCCGAAGTTAGTCTAAAATGAAAATTTGCTTTGATTGCTAAAATTAATAGACCATCATGTTTACACTTAGAAAGCATGTGCATATGATATAATTAATAGGATCGAGGTTAATAAGTTTAAATAAACAATTTGCTAAAGTCGTAAGCTAATAATTTTCAGCATGATAAACAAAAAAAATACGCTACATTTTCTCTTTTAAGTGTTAATTAGTATTTGCATTTTGTAATTAGATCTTTGCCAAATCAAAATTAATTCATAAACTACTTCCAGCACGCTATTTTGTTTCGATATCTGTTGCCCTATTAAATCGGCCCCTGTTTAAATATTTATGTCCTTCTTATATCCACTCTGTGCTAATAATACCATATGCTACTGCTCTAAAAACAATATATTATCTGCATTTATTTATTTATTTTAATTAAAATCAACTTCTCTGCAATTACTAAATTGTTGCAAATAAAAAAAAAATTAGCATTAACAATTTGCTACTGCTTTAAATATTTTGCCCATTAGTATTTTTTAAAGTGTCCCATTTTAAATTAATTATTAATTAAATCAGTCTAATAAGTTTTTGCCTGACTTGTAATAATTTTCTGCCCCTCTGAAATGCATAAAATAAATCATTATAATTATGTTGTCAATACATGTTTGTATACACACACACTTAGCACGAATCCTTTCACCATTATATGTGTTTGCAAGCATGTTAATAAAATCTAGAGGCCAATATGAGACCTTATGTGCTAAATGTTCGTCCAAAGTGTTTGACTTGGTGTCTAGGCGGGCCTATTAGAAATTTTCTTTTGTCTAAATCCATCTTAATAGCAGTCCAATGCCTCTTGGACCTTAAGCGGGGACGCTAGGCACCTCTTAGAGACGAAAAGCATATGGTGGTGGGGTATGGGTAGTTTAGGCCCTATGGATATGATGACATCGACTCGGTCTAAATGACAAACCTTGGTTTTGTCTGTCCCTACAAGAAGCCGACCGAAATAAAATAAAAGTCGAGTGCTGATCCTAAAGTCCTTCAGAGTCTCCCTTTCCTTTTTCTCCCTTTACTTGTTATAATTATTTGGGGTAGTTTAATAAAAATAAAAAGTGTTTATTCTATCTAATTGTGCAAATTTCTATCCCCTCGCTCATCTCTTTATTTATTATGTAATATTTATTTATTATATTATCACTTAGTCTCGCATGCCTATCTAATTAACTAAAATAATTAAAGTGCTTTTAATTGCTTAATATTGTTATCACCTAGTTCGCATGCTTAATTAATTAAATAAATAATTAAAATGGCTTTAATTGTTAATGTTATCTATCACTTAGTAATCATGCTAATTAAATAAATAACAAATGAAATGACCTTAATTGCTACTTGTAACCCCCACATTAAATTGCATGAGACACGGACGGGACCCACATTTGTGGACCTCGAGGGATGCCTAACACCTTCCCCTCGAGGTAATTTGAACCCTTACCCTGATCTCTGGTTCGTTGACCTTAGCTAAACTTAGTTAGGTTAGATAGGTGCCCTAACGCGCCTTAATTCGTTAGGTGGCGACTCTTCAATCCAACAAAGCCCAAAAGAGTTGTTAGGTCGTGCATCCGAAAGGTAAAGGTCCGTTTTGAGAAAAACGAGGCGCGACACTTATGTCATATTCCTTGAGTAATTCTAACCTCATTTGTATGAGATTAAGCTCTTTCTGAGTAAACACATATTGGAGACTCTTGTGATCGGTGAACACATCCACATAAATACCATAAAGATAATGGCGCCATATTTTCAAAGCAAATACTACGGCAGCCAACTCTAAGTCATGGGTTGGGTAGTTCTTCCCATGAACTTTCAACTGTCTGGAGGCATAAACTATAACTTTGTCATTCTGCATTAACACACAACCCAAACCAACTCTAGACACATTAAAATAGACCACAAAGCCTTGCGTACCTTCTAGTAAGGTCAACACTGGGCAGTAGTCAACCTCTTTTTCAATTCCTGAAAGCTTTTCTCACAAGCTTCAGACCATTGAAACTTAACTGTCTTTTGAGTCAACTTGGTCAAAGGGGATGAAATACATAAGAACCCCTTTACAAACCTTCTATAATAGTTGGCTAAACCCAAGAAACTCCTAATATCAGTTGGAGATGTAGGTCTAGGCCAATTATGCATTGCCTCTATCTTTTGGGTATCAACTCTAATTCCATCACCGGAAACTATGTGACCCAAGAACACCACAGACTCAAGCCAAAACTCACATTTAGAGAACTTAGCATACAACTCTTTATCTTTCAGAGTCTGAAGAATTATTCTGAGATGGCTAGCATGATCTTCCTCATTCCTCGAGTAGATTAGAATGTCATCAATGAACACGATAACAAACATATCTAAATAAGGCTTGAATACTCTATTCATGAGGTCCATGAATGCTGCAGGTGCATTAGTTAAACCGAACGACATGACCAGAAACACATAGTGACCATAACGGGTCCTGAATGTTGTCTTTGGAATATCACATTCCCTTACTTTCAACTAATGGTAGCTAGATCTGAGGTCTATCTTAGAAAAACAAGAAGCACCCTAAAGTTGATCGAAAAGATCATCGATTCTCAGAAGAGGATACTTATTCTTGATGATAACCTTATTCAACTGGCGGTAATCTATTCATATCCTAGGGGAACCATCCTTATTTCTCACAAACAAGACTATAGCGCCCCAAGGTGAGACACTTGGTCGAATAAAGCCCTTATCTAAAAGATCTTTCAATTGCTCTTTAAGCTCTTTCAACTCTGTTGGTGCCATTCTATATAGTGGAATAGATATAGGACGAGTATCTGGAAGAATGTTTATGCCGAAGTCTATTTCTCTCTCAGGAGGGACTCCGGGTAGATCATTTGGAAAGACTTCTGGAAATTCTTTTACTATAGGAACTGACTAAATGGGATCTCAACACTAGAGTCATTAACTTGGACTAAGTGATAGACACAACCCTTAGAAACTAACTTTCTCGCCTTAAGGTACGAAATGAAACGACCCTTAGGCACTGCTGAACTACTACTCCACTCTATGACTGGCTCATTAGGAATCTAGAACTTGACAACTCGAGTTCTACAATCTATTGATGCATAACAGGCATGAAGCCAGTCCATACCTAGAATGACATCAAAATCCACCATGTCTAACTACACTAAATCAACCATGGTGTCCTTGTGATTGATGGAAACGGGACAATCACGATAGACTCTTTCTGCTAGAATAGACTCCCCAACAGGTGTAGAAATACAGAAGGGTTCACAAATGCAACATAAGGAGTTACAAAAGATAAACTTGCTCTTGGGTCTAGCAAAGCATAAACATCAAGAGAAAAGACTTTGATCATACCAGTGACAACATCTGGAGAGTTCTCTAGCTCTTGACGACTAGTGATCGCATAGAGGCGGTTTTCTCCTCTACCAGTACCGGAAGTAGCTCATCTAAGTGCAGCCCTGTCTGGTGGAGCAACTGATGAAAATTGGGCTCTATTTCCCTGATTCCCACTACCTTGGCAGTTCTTAGGGCACCCTTTCATGAAGTGACTCTCTTGTCCACACTTGAAACAATCGGTGAAACCATCGCGACACTTACCTGGGTGAGTTCTACCACACTTAGCACATGCAAGAGCCCAGTTACCTCCTTGTGCTACACTACCTTGAGACTGCGCAGGTCTAGCTTTGAAGTTCTGCGAATTCTAACCATTATACTCACATTTGTTTCTGGGTGCAGGTGCACTTGCAGATGATGGAGCAGGTCCCTTTTGCTTTTGCTGAAAGGAAGAACGGTTCACATTACCTTTTTGCTGCCCTGACTCATTCCCTATATTAGGTTTCTTATTTCTGAATTCTTTCCTATCCCTCAACTTCTCTTCATCAACCTGCTGCACATATACCATTAACCTCGATATATCCATGCCCCCAATTAACATCGCTGCCCTGCCCTATTTGCTTGATAGACGGGACAATTCAGCCATAAACAGACTCATTATACTCTTCATATCTGCAACCATCTCCGGAGCATAACGCGATATTTGGGTGAACTTCAACCCATACTCATGAACGCTTAGGGAATCTTGCTTAAGGGTAAGAAATTCCCGTACCTTAGTCTCTTTTAGTTCTCGGGGAAAGAAACGCCCCAAGAAAGCTTCCTCAAAACATGCCCAACTCGCAGGTGGTGCTTCCTCAGCTCTGCCCCTCTTCCACTGGTTAAACCAAATCCTAGCAACATTCTTCAATTGATATGCAGCTAACTCAATTTGCTTAGTATCGATAACGTGCATCACATCAAATACCTTTTGCAGCTCATCAATAAAGTTCTTTGGATCCTCAGTAGTGCTCGAACCAGTGAAACTTGGAGGATTTATCCTAAAAAACTCACGAATCCTCGAAGTATCAGCCTCTTCCTATCTGGCTCTTCTTTGCTGCCCAACTTGGTTAGTCACAACCTGACTTAGCATTCGGATTGCTTCCCGAAATTTAGCATTGGTGACTTCCCTTTCTGGTGCATTAGGTACCCCTTGCTCCTCAATATTACGCCTAGTAGGACAACCTCTGACAGCTCTTCGTGGAGGCATGGTTAACTGAAAAACACACGCAAGCACGAATTAGAAGAAACTTTTTAGAGATCAAACTCTAACGCACAAAATGAGTGTGAAAGAAGTGAGATAATTTCCTAAGTGTTGCAGCCTCCTAATTATAGATGTGGCGCACTTCACACCGATAACTAGGACACTACAGACACGGCTTCATAGACTCCCTAGGACTCTTGAACTGTGTGCTCTGATATCAAGTTTGTCACGCCCCGAGCCTACACCCTGGACGTGGCTGACACTCGAGAACCATTGCTGGCTCCAAATGAACCCTTGGCTTGACTTACTTACTCAGCGGAAGACTTAAAAGAATAAATTGCTTAAACAAACAAGCTTTATAGAAAGCTTGTAAAACAGTGGAAAACAACTTAGTTTGTTAAAGAAAATGCAATAACAAACTCAACTTTACTCAGATTATAAAGTGATATAGATTTTGTGGGAGATTCTCTAATCGACAACCACCATTATGAGCCTAAGTGGTGATACAATGTCTTGCCCATGCTGCCAGAACTGTCCTATACTTTGCCGTCGTATAGAACGCCTTAACTAAGTGGATCCACTAGTCTATGCTAAAAAGCACTTAAGGAGTCATCTAAAAAGTATGATCCTTTACTACCCATGATGGCTACATGGTTTATGAAGACTTGAGTTAATATGAACTCACATCCCCATATCGGTGCTCATACTACTCCCAAACTTATGCTTAGCTCATATGTTTTAAAAACAAAACTTCTTTCTTGGTTTGAGATAATTATTCAAAACTTAGCTTAAAAGCTCTATTGGAATCGATGTTCCCTTTCTTGCTCAAATGTGAAAACATTTTAAAATCTTTGGGAATACATAGTCCCCATATACTTCTATGAAGAAATGAACTTCAAATCTTTACTCTTTGCTTAACTTGAAATCTAAGTCTTAAAACAAATTTAAAACGTTTGCGAAAGACTTTTGAAAACCTTAAGAACTTCTTTTAACTTGCTTCTTAACTTCTAGACTTGACTCTTATCTTTCCTTGAATTGAAGTATGGATTCAAGGTTCATAATCTCATGTTTATGGATGATTTCATGATGTTTAGATGTACCTAGGAGTGTTGGAATCAACTAGAAAACATAGGTGCATTGCTAAGGAACTAGTACGAAAAGATGAGGAACGAATGGGGGAGAACAGGCATCCCTGGCGCTGTGAGAGACGCGGGGCGCCAGCCCTCAGAATTCAGAGAATGGTCTGGGGCGCGCTGTCTGGTGCGGCGCCCCAAGGATGAAAATTCAGAGATCCTTTTGGAGGGCGCTGGCTGGCGCGACGCCCCACCCCTTTCCCCAGGTGTTTGACGACTTTTCTTGCTCGTTTTTCAACTCTAAACCCTCCAATGGTTCTTTCCCCAAACATTTAGAATCGACTAAACCATCAAAATACATCATATTTTACTCGAAATCACAGATAAAATCATGAATCATACTCAAGAAACTTCAACAACAAGAACCCACAAGATTTCAATCGAATTATTATCAAGAACTCATAGGATTTACTTTCAAATCTAATATACTTTGCTGAATTGAATCATGATTGGCGCGTGGGTGAACTAACCCAATGCTATGTGATCTCACATACCTCGTAGGGATCACCCCTTGACGAAATCCACAAGTGAAAACCTTACGAACGATGATCTTTGTCTCTTTTATCCTCTTCTCTCCTCTTGCGTTCTTTCTCCAAAAACCATAACTCTAATTTCAAAAGCGTAAACTGAATCCTATCAGTTTAGACCTTATAAATATTACCTAAAATGAATTAATTAAGTTGGGTACCAAACTACCCTTTCAAAATCCAGATTGGACTTTCCTTAATTGAAGAACCCAACTTCCAATGGGCATATCTCACTCATACGAACTCAGAATCGCGCAAACTCGGCGGCATTGGAAAAATTATTCCAAGATATTTTCTACGATACCTGGAACAACACCTAACTCATCCTGAGCTAGGAGTTATGGTCATTTGAAGTTGACCAAAACTCAACTTAACATACTTACCAAATTTCCAGATTTTTATATTCTTTCCAAAAATGGCTATTTCCAATTTTTAATTTCTTCCTAGTTATTTAAATTTGCGAGATGTTACAATATCTCCCCCTTAGTTTTGGTTTAGTTGCTTAGTTGGGATGTAGTAGTGGTTCTCCCACCATACGGTTAGTGTGGGTGCCAATCAGGACGGTCTGGGTTGTGATAGAGAAGCTTCTTTTTTTATACCCTTGCATAAATTAATCTTGTTAATCCATTTCCCATTATTATAAAAATAATTACACCTCTTCACGAATTAAATTTTGTTAATCTATTTCCCATTATCTATCTATCTATGATATATTAAAAGCACGAAAATTTTGAATAATATTGATTTAACATTTTATCCTTTATTAAAAGACCACCATTTAGACAATATCGTTTTTTCATCATTTTCTTCTAATTATTATTTAATTATGTTTATTGTAATTATTTATTATCTTAATACAAATCATATATATATGTCTTAATACAAATCATATAAGAGTCCAATTCTTTCTTGATATTATTGGTCAAACTTCAACTATAAATTAAAATTAGTAATATTGGTTAAATTTCAACAACAAATAAATTTTTTTAAAACAACTACCGTTATATTTCATTATAATACTTATATTTTTTTATGAAATTGAATTTTATATTATATTATATTATATATTTTATATTTTTATATTTTTTCTATAATAATTAAAAATTATTCGAATACATTATTCTCAAGAGAAAATACATAAAAAAAATAAATTCCCTTGAACTTGGCGACATAACTTACTTTAGCACTTAAACTACACGAGCGTTTATTTATCCCCTTAATTTCATTTCTTGTGAATTTAATACCACCTTAACAGATGACGTAGTGAAAAAAGAAGCGCAAATCTTGTTTTTTAAGAAAATAATGGTCCTACTAGCATAAATTATATATATACAATGAAAAAAAAAATCCCCACCTACCCCATTCTTCTTCTTCTTCTTCAAACCCCTCCACCCCTTTCTCAAAACCCCACCTGCCCCTGCTTGTCTCTTCTTCCTCAAACATTACTTATTCTATACCTGAATATGCATTAAGAAGTGAAACAAGAAAAGTAACAACTAAGCTAAAAAATTAGCACATCGATTTTGCATAAATTTAAAATCGCCATTGTTGATATAAGTTGACAGTTTCACCTAGTTGGAAAAAAAAAGTATGGTTATTGATATAAGTATTGATGGAAGTAATAGTGAATAATTACAAAGCAAATGAAAAATAAAGTGAATCAATCAATGTGAAATTTTGAATGTTAAGAAATCAACCCAGATGAAATAATGAAGAGAGTGGGGGAAGAGTGAATACAAATTTTTAAAAAGATGTGGGGAAGTAAAGATAAAGAAAAAATATATTTTTTCAATTATCTGGCATGTCATTGATGTGCCACCGAGGTGTCACTTAGGTGGCGCGCGTGCATTTCACCCATGAGTATGAAACTGGTATTGTATGTGTAAGGTGCTATTAAATTCACTTGCAATAAGATTAGGGGGTAAATAATTACCCGTAAAGATAAAATGCTAAAGTAAGTTATGCTGCCAAGTTCGGAGGGGGGGGGTTATGTGTTTTAATATGAACTAGAGCATTTTTTTTCTTCTAAAATTCAAAACACTAATTACACCCCTTGCACGAATTAATCTTATTAATCCATTTTCCATTATTATATTATAATTACACTTCTGTCATTAATTATAGTCGTTTCTCTATTACCTTTTTCTAGGTATTTCATTTATTATATTCAAACGGTGATATAGTAAAATTATCCTTCTATTTATAATTTCTTAAAATGTGTGCAAAGTCAATAGTGGACAAATATTGCTAGATAGGAGACTAATTAATTCATCAATGACTTGTACCAAAGTTAAAGCTCCAATAATAGATTTCTCTAATGAAGAGTTAAAACCAAACATTGCACTATAGACAAATAATTGTAAGACCTTGCTCTAATACGAATTGAAAATGGATGAATTGCCTTATTTTTATTTTTTAGTCGACCACTTGAGCCCAATAATTGACTATATGAAGTAAGAAATATGAAAATAAAGATAACAACTTATAGAAATATAAATAAAAGAAATATAAATGACTTAGACGATTTTATACTGTCTGGGATCTGGAATGGACCTTACTCCAATCTCCTTGGATGAAAGGGTGTTTTCATCCACATAAACGATGTCATTAATAGAAGGGAAAATTTTCAAAATGTCAATATTTTGACATTTAATAGAATTCCTTAACCACACTTTTAATATTTATTAATAATGTCAATATTTTAGTTTGTTATGTATCTGATTTATGTATTTTTTATTTATTTGATTTACAAGAATACAATTATTTAATAACAGAAAATAAATTGTATCCTAATATTTATATATGACCCATAGATAAATAGCAGATAGAAATACTCATTTATATGATATTATAGCATGATGACTAATTGATGGATGAATGATGACAAATAAATTAAAGAATATTCAAGGAGGGTAAATAAATCAAGAAATTATAGATATAAATAATTTTGTTGAGATATTAAATAATTTTCTTGTTTCATTTTATGTGGCACTGTTTGACTTGACATGTTATTTAAGAAAAAAAGGAAAACTTTTGAAACTTGTGGTCTAAAACAATCCTTAGATATTTGTGTGACTGTAAATTATTTCATTATGGGTAAAAAAAATTTTAAAGTTAAAATGTTTCTAATTATAGTAAGGTGACATTCTTCTTGGTGCGGACTAAAAAGAAAAGAGTGCCACATAAAATAGGATAGAGGGAGTAATATTGTTTTCATAAATTTATCTCTACATAATGATGAAAACTCTCATAACAATAATAAATTTGGTGTGGTGGCATCATTATCTTATTTCATTATTATCGCTATATAATGATGAAAAGTCTTATAATAATGATCAATTTGGTGTGGTCGCGTAATTATCTTTATCGTTTCATAAACATCATTTTTTCTATGCTTATAATTTGATAATCCTAATTTATTTTTTACCTTACTTTTTTGTAATAACTCTATCTAGTACCCTATTCTATTTTTTAAAATATAATATTATATATTTATTCTTTAAATTATAATGTGGTAATGATGTAAAATAATAAAATATATCCATATGGTGTATTCATCAAAATGATATAATATAATACAACACAATACAATACGTTATAAAACTATGGGCAACAACCATCCAAATATAAATTCAAAATATTCAACCGCTCATATGTTTTATTCATCAAAACAACATAGTACAACACAACACAACAAATTACAACACAGTACAATACTTTACGAAATCATATGTAATAACCATCCAAATATAAATTCAAAATATTCAACCAATCATCTGATACATTTTATTCATCAAAACAAGACATAAATAAATTTTCATAGCTACTAAATTTTTAAAGACCACAATAATTCTTGACACTCAATCCATTTTTAGCACCTAACATAATATATTTATTAAATTCAGGCAACTTAAAAGGCTTGAACATTAAGGGGTGTTCTTCATCCACTAATTCTTTTGGGACCTTCAAAATATAATCTGGATTTGGGAAGGAAAATAATTGAATAGATAATCTATCTTTGTCTCCTGTTGTTACAACCCTGTGTTGAGCAGATGTTAATCTATCATTTGTCCATGCCTATATAAATTCACAACGTCAACACATAAAAAGTATGTATAACAATTTATTTGTTTAACTAATAATTAAGGAACAAAAAGATTGACTTAAATTTCCTCTGAAGAATGAAAATTTTAAATTAATAAGATAATAACAAGACAATTTAAAAAATTATTATGATAGTTCTGGTATCATTTTCAACTTTCCAGAAAAGAGATGTTACTCCAACTAATATCAAGGTTTAATAATTTCTGCGAATTGAAGTTAGTTGAGGCCAAATAAAAAAAGACAGGTTGATGCATAAAATATTTGGCGTTCACATAGGGTTTGGATAAAGGGCAGTACTTCGCGAGATGTTAGGTAAACAATCTAACCCAATATAAATATTAGTGATTTCTTTAACGGGTTGAGCCCGCATCATGATTCATACATTACACACAAACAATTTTTTTGCGTTGCTTCAAAACTCCTCTAATATTAGCTTCTAGTTCGGCTTGAATAATCAATCATACAAAAAAAAATAAAGAGTTAATTGTCAAAAATACACATAAATAATGAGTTTAGGTGTATTTTTGATTCGTGTACTAAAAAATAAATAATAACTTACCATGAAAACATCTGCTGATAAAACAATATAGGAATTTGATGAAGTATGATTGAGCTCAATCCACTCTCCATTTTTGTAGAGAACTTGCAATCCATTTTGATTTTGTTTAATTATGGTCAAGTAGGAACTATCTGTGTGGGAAGGTAATTCTGATTTATTCTCATTTTTCACCTTTAATTACCTTGTAATTAGTAAAATCTTGACATATAAACATTGGAATTCAAGAATTCATCAATGTAATTTTTTAGCCCTAAGACTCTCCAAAACCATCTTTTCCACCATGTCATTCAATTCCATAAGTTGCTTGAAGTAGGACTTTGCCACATTGCTGCCAAATTAAAACATACAAAACTTATATAAATAGTAATGCAATTTTAATTGTGATACTACTCAAAATTATGTAAGAAATACACTTAATATATACCTAGCATACGTACATGTGCGATGTGCAGATAATATTAAAATGTTATTTTTAATCATTTTAGATTGTGATATCTTGTTTTATCGAGCATGTTAAATCATGTCCAACTATTGCATTGTTCCCCAATGAAATGTACTCCCCTCCATCCCTTCCCATAATCATAACCAATTCTATATGAATAGCCACAATGAATAATGTGATTAGATTGTTAAAAGAAGTAATGCATGCATACCTAAATTAGGGTTTCCATGAGACCAAAAGGTATTGGCAAATGTTTCAACACTATTTGGGAGGACCAAATCAACAGAGCTCACACTACCATAGAGTGGTATACTTGTAATTTACCCATCATAGATATGAAAGGGTTTCTCTCTATATTCTATCAATTTGGATAATGGAAAATCAAATACTTCTTTTAAAGTATCAAACACGCCCTCTCTAATTTCATTTGGAACTTTGTCATATATTGCTTCAAAACAACCAAAATCGTGTAAGGCTTCAAAAACTTAAACTTTTGCTGATTCCCATTGTGGAGTGTTTGGTTTAAGCTCAGAATTGCAAAAATCTATGGTGGGAATCTTAACTTTTGTAGATGCCATTTGAGGAATATTTAGGATATTATCAACAAACAATTCTTCACTTATTTATAAGAAAGAGAGAAAATGAGGGGATTCCCATCACTTTCAAAAATAATATTACTATTCAATGGACATATTTATTATGGAAAAATTTCCTAAATACACAATTTTTTTAGCATATTTTGTAAAAAATTCTATCATTTGAAAAAATTACAAAAATCTCTACTCGCTGCTATTCTCGGATACATCACTTTACACAATGTATCGGACGAACGCGATGTATCGGGACATTGACTGATGTATCCGAAACCGAGATGAGATATATTGAGACATTAAGGGATGTATCCGAAACCGGGACGCGATGTATGGGGACGTTTTGGGATGTATCCGAATTCCACCAAATTTAAGGAATTTTTGTATTTTGAAAGAAAGAGGGATATTATGTAATTAGTTCTTAACACTATAAGATTTGTGTAAAATTTCCCAAATATTTTAGGTCAAATTATGTGAAATGTGAACCCATTAGGTTTACTTTAGCTTTTTTAGCCCCTCATCTTCTTTAAAATTTAACATTCCGCAAATGTGAATCATTTGAAGCAAATTATATATCAAAAACTTATTATACGATTAAATATAACATGTAACAAGACTTTGCTCTAATTTCCACTTACTAACAATATAGCGAATTACTTAAATACACAACTTATTTTTACCATATTTTCTAAAATTTACTATCATTTGAAAGTATTACAAAATATCTTCTCACTCATATTCACGGATACATCACTTTACGCAATGTATCGGGATGTTGAGTGATGTATCGGGACGTACGCGATGCATCGGGACGTACGCAATGTAGCGAGACATACGCGATGTATCGGGGCGTTGAGTGATGTATCCATAACCGAGATGCGATATATCGAGATGTTGGGGGATGTATCCGAAATTGGGACGCGATGTATCAAGAAGTTTTGGGATGTATCAGGATTCCACCAAATTTAAGGAATTTTTGTAATTTGAAAGAAAGTACAAATATTATGTAATTAGCTCTTAACACTGTAACATTTGTGTAAGATTCTCAAATATTTTAGGTCAAATTATGTGAAATGTGAGCCCATTAGGTTTACTTTAGCTTTTTTAGCCCCTCATCTTCTTTATGTTGATGTTGCTTCTTTGTTCTTAGTCTGCGCCTTTTCTTTTCCTTCTTTAAAATTTAGCATTCCGCAAATGTGAATCATTTGAAGCAAATTATATATAAAAAAACTTGTTATACGGTTAAATATAACATATAACAAGACTTTGCTCTAGTTTCCACTTACTAACAATATAGCGAATTATATATATCAAGCAAATTATTTGGGGGAAAATTTGGCAAATAGTGTTTATCCATACAATTTATTATTATTTGGCAAATATTTTTGGCAAATATCCCAAATTCTCAAATACTAGTTTTTTCTAGTATTTGGGCCAAATCTCATTATTTGGGATCTTTTGAAAATTGAAATTTTACACCAAACTTTTATCTTTTACAAAAAAACCCTCTATAGTAGTTGTTTGCGTTGTATTACATAATATTTTACGTGAACACCAAAGTAGTGATGAAATATTCAGTGAATATGAAAGTGATGATATGGTTGTTGATGAAAATGATGAACAATCGACTCAGGGTAACAAAGTCATGTGCTTTGTCTACTTCACGATGTATGGAATGATGCTTGTTTCACTCACTCCAAACTACCACATTGCTCTAGTCAGGGGCGGATCTAGGATTTGGAGGTCGTGGGTGCCACAACGTTCAAGTAAGATAAAATGATCGGTTGCTTTAATTTTGGGTTACAATTCGGGTTACTGATTTTTTTTTATAAACAAATCGATCAAATATGCATGTTAGTAATATTTTCTTTTAGATATTCTGAGATTAGAGATAACTAAACAATTCAATTTTTTTCCTTTTTGGAATTAGATGTCTTATTTGCTGAAACTTTGAGAAAAAAAAAAGATTTTTCACATTAAAATTTGAGCTTGTATAAACCATCTAATAGTATTAACATAATATATTCATATTACATTGACTTTATGTGTGTTGGAGATATATAGGTAGGGAAAGAAATAAAAATTGTAGTTTCAGCCTAGTCATCTTACTTAGCAAGAACGTCGGTGAAGATTGAAAGAACCTTTATTTTTTTAAAAAAAAACTCTTATAATAATAATAATCATTTTTAAAACATATTTTTAAAAACTACTATTTGAATATATTCTTAATAATATTTATTTGACGTTCATAATTTAGTACTCATTAATTGATAAAAATAAACATGTAACACACATATCAAGAGATTAATAATTAGTGCAAGAGAAAGTAAAAAAAAAAAATTAAAAATTAATCATGAAAAGGAGTCAATTTGAATTAATAAAGAATAGTAAATAAATAAGAATGAATGGAGAAAAAAAAATTAAGCACCTTTACATACTAATGAAAAAGACAAAAAAGAAAAGGAGCAAGCAAAAAGTTAAGTGTTGGCAATGAGGTTCGAACCCGCGTTGGCTGTGTGGCAGACCAACTCCTTCACCAATTGAGCTGTTCCGCATTTCAGTCAGTGGGTGGCAAAAGTAATATATATTAAATTATTATGCATATATACATATATAAACGACGTTTTTTCCGAGATCACTGGGTGCCGTGGCACCCCCACCTGTCCACATAGATCCACCCCTGGCTCTAGTGTCATGGACACTACTTGTTATTCATTACAACGAAGATCCAATTGATTTGTAATACAAACTTATGGTTAGTTTTGATAGTTTTTAAAACTTATGGGTATAAATTATATTTTTCTAAAAAAGTGAAATATATTTCCCAAATACTATGGCCAAACATATAGTAAAATTTCACCCAAATAATATTTGTCAAGAATATTTGGAAATCTATGACCAAACGCTGGCTTATTCTGATAATTTATTAATTTTTAAATTTACATTACTTGTTATATGATTAAATATAATATATTTACTTTTAAAAAGAATGTCAGTAGATGCAGTGGATCCACTTACTAACAATAATGACTTTGCTCTAATTTCCTCCATATATTTCACCTTTGAATATATGGTGGAGGTTGAAGAGTAAGTAATTATTATGTGCAACCATGTGTTGTATTAATTTGCCTGGTTTCTGCCTCGGGAAGGTTTAGGCTTATTAGTGTCGATTATTAATTGTATTTTTATTTTTTTTTTATCATATGTTATTTATACTATTTTGATGTTAAGTATACTATGAGATACGAGTGTTCATATGAATAGGTTTATATCATGAAGCTGATATTCATAATTTTATAGAGTAAAATTGAGATTAATGGGCTAAATGCCATTTGAGGAATATTTAAGATAATATCAAAGAGAAAAAAGAAACAAGAAAGACTTCAAAGTTTCTTTTAAGGTACACTTTACTTTACTCTCTTTCTTCACTTATTACTAAGAGGGAAAATGAAGAGCTTCCCATCAATTTCAAAAATAGTATTAATATTCCATGGGAATATTTATTTTGGAAAAATTATCTAAATATATAATTTATTTTATCATAGTTTTAAAATTTTTCCATCATTTGAAAAAATTACAAAAATATCTATTCACGTCTATTCTCGTATACATCACTTTACGTAATGTATCAGAACGTACGTGATGTATCGAGACGTTGAATGATGTATACGAAATCGAGATGTGATATATCGAGATGTTGAGAGATGTATTCGAAATCAAACACGATGTATCTGTAGGGGTGTCAATGGTACACTTTGGTCGGTTATTTTTTAAAATTATGAAATCCCAATTTTTCGGCTATTTTATAATATATAACCAAAATTAGATTTTTTAAAACCAACCCAATCATATCGGTTTCTCTTCGGTATCGGTACGATTCGGTTAATTTTCGGTTTTTTTACTTTAAAAAATCACCTCAAAATATACTACTATTAAATATTTATTTCACAAAAAGTTCTTGAAGAAGCACTTTAATTCTTCACCAAGAAGACAAGAATGTAAAACCTTGTTGCCGTATTGTTTGATCTAAAACATTTAATAGGAGTGTTTGCATAGGTTTTGTTGTATTGTTTAATAGAGCATCTATTACAATATCTTTTAATTGTAAACTTAATTAAGTAAAGACTAATTAAAGAGTTAAGACTCAAAGTCGTCTAGACACCAGAGGCCTAGGACCTAGGTTATATTTATACTAGTGTACTTATCCGCGCTTCGCGCGGAATTGAATATATTTTTTAAATAATTGATGTTCTTAATTGACTATTTTTCAATAAAAAGTGTATAAAAAGCAATACAAATCAAGCCACGATCTTGATGTTGTCTATTCAAAAATTGCTAGAAAGATAATTAATTTCCGCTTAACAATGCCGATATAAAGAAGAAAAACATAAAACTTATCTTAAGAAAAAAAATTAAGTTGATTATATATACAACATTACATCAGAGATTATACTTTGCAATGGAAAATAAAAGAATTGAAACACATACTATATAATAAAATGTATATTTATAAGAAGTCATGATGTCATTAGTAATTTGATGTGTACTTATCTACTCGATTATATGAAAATTATCATAGAGTGACAAATATTAATTTTTTTAGAGTACATGAAGTGTCAAGTTAGAGTTGAATCAATGTTTGTCCTTAACACATGAAGAGGAGTGGAAGAGTATTATAACATTAATCTAATTCTTATTGTAGTCATCACTAAAAAAAATTAATATATGATAATAACTATTACAAAAAATAACTCCTTTAGTAGAAAAATTAAGATAGATTAATTTTTACTTTAAATAATTACAAGTTAAATACATATTAATCACACATGCACATTTATTATAGCATAACTATAAAATTAACTTTTTATTATATATGTACACATAAATGAGAATTCTTTCTTCATTCTTTTCATTAAATAATTTACTTATTAATTAAAGTTTAAAATACTAAAAGATGATTTATTTATTTATTTATTTTGTGATTGATTTCTAATATGATAGATCATATCATATATTTTTAGGGGCAATACTGTCTAATTGCTATA
>NW_006239095.1:1190860-1191329 GCF_000226075.1 Solanum tuberosum | reverse complement strand
CAATGTTTGTCCCTAACACATGTAGAGGAGTGGAAGAGTTTTATAACATTAATTTGATTATCATTGTAGTCATCACTAAAAATATATATATATATGATAATAACTATTCAAAAGATAACTCCTTCTTTAATGTGAAAAATAAGATAGATAATTTTTGCTTTAAATAATTATAAGTTAAATATATATTATCACAGATGCACTTTTATTATAGCATAACTATAAAATAACTTTTTATTATGTGTACAAATAAATGAGAATTTTTTCTTCATTCTTTTCATTAAATAATACTTTTGTTAATTAAAAGCTTTAAAAATACTAAAAAGATGGTTTACTTATATATTTTTAGGGCAATAATATCTAATAGCTATGAGAAATGTACCATAGGTAATATTATACCTTTCAACAATGACAAAAAATTAGAATATTAATTAGAAATTGACAAACAGATACACATAGAAAGGAATGGAAC
>NW_006239095.1:1157761-1190615 GCF_000226075.1 Solanum tuberosum | reverse complement strand
ATTCTTTTCATTAAATAATTTATTTATTAATTAAAAGTTTTAAAAATACCCAAAAGACGGTTTACTTATTTATTTTTTGATTGATGTCTAATATGATAGACCATATAATATATTTTTAGGGATAACAATATCTAATATCTATGAGAAATGTACCATAAGTAATATTATACCTTTCAACAATGACAAGAAAATTTAGAATATTAATTAGAAATTGACAAACAGATACACACAAAAACAAAAACAAAAATAGTGATACTTTTCATCTTCATTCATTCGCATAATAACAATGTTAGTAGATATCTAATCAAAATAAAATAAAAAAGAAATAGAATGTATTAATTGAAATCAAAACAATACATTAATGAATCTTCAAAATATTTGGAAACCCATTCAAACTTTTATACTAATATGGCCATCTCTTTTGATGAATCTTCCAAGGTAATTAAGTTTCCTTCTTCATTTTGATGAAGTTGTACCAAACTAATGTGAACATCTCTATGATGAATTTTTGAAGAATATATATATTATTTTTATCAAAGTGATGACCATATCATGACATTATTAAGTACATGAAAGATGAAAAAAAAAAAAAGAATGAAAACATGGAAATGGACATTGAACATCTCTAAAGATAATTGTTATTTATAGATTGGGTAAATCATAACAATAGTTAGAAAAAAGTTGAAGAGGCATATTATTTAAGTAGAGAAGATAAATAGATGGAGGTTTTTTGTAACTTATTAGACATAATTAGAATAGTAAATATGATTGAATTTTTAAATTAATAAACAATTATTTATTGAGAAAATGATAAAAAAAATCAAAAAAAGAAGAAAAAAATATAAATGGGAATGGAGGCAATAGAGAGGTACCACATCACCTTCTCGATGTTTTTCCTTTATATATATACTAGTAAACTTAGTCGCGCTACGCGTGGTGTATAAAAGTTTTAAAGTTTTTTTTTTTTAAAAAATTCAAATTCAAATAGATTAGATAACAAATTTTAATATTTAGATTTGTAATTTTAACTTGATTCATAGAATTGATTTTATCAAAAAAAAAAAAACCTTAAATTAGCACAGTTTAATACTTGTACAAATAAAAAGTTGATTTTTTGTTAATTGAATTCTCAAAATTGTGAAACAATTTTTTGACTTATAAATAATTTCTATATCTAAATAATATAATTAAGAATGTAGGGTTAAAATTATGTATTTTTACCATACCATTGTTATGTGATTGTGACACACGAAATTGTAAGAGGAATCCGTTTATTTGATTCTTAGCTATATAAGAAAAATAATTAGTTTGATGATATTTTTTTCAAAAATTAATATATAATATTGTGTTGGTTCTTAATGGCTCATATTGTTAATGAATTTTTTTAATTGAATTGTATGATTTTTTTCATATTTCGATTGAGGATTCTTTTTATACCCTCTATATTTCTTTTCATATATATATATATATATCATGTTTGTTTGTGTTTAATATTTAGTATTTTATTATACTTTATATTGAAATTTGAGATTTTTTTTTTTTGTTACTTATATTTATTATATATTTGTATAACAATTTATAGCTAGTGAGTAGGAAGAGATTGTTCGACGAAATTGAATAGCAAATTAATAAAATATATTGGCGGTTTTCAATTAACTAAGTTGATAAGGAACAAATCATCTCTTGTTGCATTGGAGATTTTGTTGGAGAACTATAAACAATCCTTACAAAAACAACAAAAAAAAAACATAAAAATATAGTTAACTAATCAAGCAAAAATATTAAAGAATATTTAGTTATGATTTGAAGAGGAAAGAAGGATCATGTTCTCAACATAACATAATTCAATTCTCCAAAATTTACAAAGAGACGAAGAGAGTAAAAACAATCAGAGTCTATAGAAACTACAAGAATAAGCAAAGAAAAATCTCAAGAAACTACAAAGAGAAGCAAAAGAAAAAAATAATAATTATTTTTTCTATAATAAAGTTGTCTAACATTAATATTCTCTAGAGACTACAAAGAGAAGCAAAGAGAGAAAATCGTGATTCATATAATTAAGAATAAAAATAATAATTAAATATATAGTCACAATAGAAAAAATGAGATAATTATATTATACATGTTAAATCATTTTACCTTGTAAAATCAAACTATGCAAAAATATCTAACATTCTTCATTATACATCTCTATCCTGCAAAATCAGATCAAAAAAAAAAAAAAAATTAACCAATCAAAGAGACAAAGATGATGAATAAGAAAAAATGAAAATAAAATTATTATCATTCTCAAAGGGTTTTATAAGTGTAGTATTTAGGAGTTATAAATTTGTATATTAAATAATTTTAAGGTTATGAATATGAAAGGTTAGGAGTTATATATATTAAAAGGTTAGGAGTTATATATATTATTAAATAAATTAAGATTTAAATGTAAAATTTGTATATTAAATAATTTGAAGGTTATGAATATGAAAGGTTAGGAGTTATATATATTAAAAGGTTAGGAGTTATATATATTATTAAATAAATTAAGATTTAAATGTAAAATTTGTATATTAAATAATTTGAAGGTTATGAATATGAAAGGTTAGGAGTTATATATTATTAAAAGGTTAGGAGTTATATATATGATTAAATTAATTAAGATTTAAATGTATATAATTGAAGAGGTATGAATTAAGGAGATGATTTTATAAAATAAAATAATTAAAGAAAATTAGAGAAAATATAAAAAATCACAAAAAAGATAAATAGGATCCTTGGCCATTGAAAGGTGCCACATCACTACTTTTTTTATCTAGCTTTATATATATATATGATATAGATTTGTAAAATGTTATAAAATATATTTCTCTATTCAAATTTAACATATTGTTAAAGTATAAAATATATTTACATACATGTAAGGTTATTCAATTCAGTTCAGGAATTTTTCAGTTTTTTTCATAAATTAAAAAGATCATCCCAATTATTCGGGATGGTTATAAACTTAAATAAAAGTCTATGATTTGATTGAAAAAATAACATAAATCGAATCGTTTTGGTTAGGTACTCCCTCTGTTTCAATTTATATGACTCATTTTTCTTTTTAGCGGCGAGTTCCAAAAAGAATGACATATTTTTATATTTTGTAATAATATAAATTTAAAATGTCCATTTTACTCTTGATAAAATAATTTATATAACCACACAAATATCTATGATTTATTTTAAACCATAAGTTTTAAAAATCTTTCATTCTTAAACTGTGTGTGAGATCATATATACTATATCACATTAATTGAAACGAAGAAAATAATTAACTCTTCTCACTACAAGAAAATAATATGCGTCATACCATCCGACGTGATTACTTTACCATCATCTATAGGAATTCCACTTAACAATAAGGACTTCAAGACAGTGGAGTAAAAATGAAAAATGAAAAATAAAAAATAAAAAATAAAAATATATTAATAATTTCTTAAATTTATCAATATATTTTTTTTAGATACTCAAACTATGTCATGGTCTAGTCGAGAAGTATTTCAATCAAACACTTTTGAATTAGCACTGGATTATTTGAAAATTTAATTAGTTACGAGCTATTTAGTGATTGATTAACAACTAATTAGCAATAAATCTTGTAGCTGATTTCATGATTTCTAGTAGTGTCTACTTAATGGACGTTTGAGAACATGCATGCGCACACTTTTTTTTTTCTTCAAATTTTGAGCTAAAAGTGTTTAGATATACCTAATCATGTGTTTAGATGTCAACTCAAACATACCGTAATTATAGTATATTAAATAAAATTCATTGATAAATATTGATTAATGTAGTCCACCTAGTAGTGGCAAATGAATGGATTGATTTCAATGAATAAAATAGTTCTATTATATTTTAAGTGAGTTTTATCACTTTAAAATATTTATTTTAAACGTCATATTCAAAACTGATAAACCACAATACCATAGAGAGACTAGGAAAAAAAAGGCACGTACAACATTATGTGTTTACTAACTAATAAGGAAATCACAATAACACGTGAAAAACAAGTCAAACTGAATAATCATATCATATATATATTATTACTTGATGAGATTGCCCGTGCAGAGCACAGACCTAATTTTTATGCATTCTAGTGTCATTTTTCTTTCATATCCAAGAAATTGAAGCATGCATATCTTACATTTTATTGAGAAATCAAGGGAAAATGCATAAGTACCCTCAATTTATGCCCGAAATTTCAGAGACACACTTATACTATACTAAGGTCGTATTACCCTCTCGAACTTATTTTATAATATTTCTACCCCTTTTTGGCCTACATGGCACTATCTTCTGGGCCCAGCGCATGTTGACAATTTTTTCAAGTTATCTGGTTGATAGTGCCAAATAGGCCGAAAATGGGTAGAAAATTATTTATAAAATAAGTTCGGAGGTAATAGGACCTTCGTATAGTATAAGTGTGTCTCTAAGATTTCGGGCATAGGTTGGGGGTACTTATGTATTTTCCCAGAAATCAATAAAATAGTAGTAGACACGAATATTATCAATTGTACAATCACAAATATTTAATAAACTGAAAGAGATATATTCAATAACTAATTAACACAAATAGGTAACCATGATCATCACATGAAAATAAGTAGATTAAGCACAATATGATAGCCTAATTTTACCATATTAAAGAACAAATACAAAACAACTTTAAAGCTGGAGCATTTTATCTTACAGTCCCATTTCAGTTGAACAATGTTTATTAGCTTCTTTACTTTCAACACTATTCACAAGTGTTGTTCATTCTTAGTATCATATGAGCCCTATTGATTTAGTAAAGTTATGTTTTAAAAGGAATTGTATGAAAGTTCTCATGTATTGCTAGCTCGTTAATTATTGATTGAAATATTTATTTGAGCTAAAATATATACTAATAGAACTAATTATGAACTAATTCATGGTTAATTCATTAGTAAATTGCTTCATAACTAACATAATTTTATCCGTCGTTAATCCATGGCTAAATTCAGGAATGGCCATTGAAGAGCAAGCTAGACCCTAAGGTGTATGGACCTCCAGAATCAGCAATCACAAAAGAGCTAATTGAATTAAAAATTGGAGGATTTATGACTGTTGAAGAGGTATATATAAACACATTATTTTTATTTATTTTTCAATTGCGAAAAAATCTATATTTTTTTATTTTTTTGTAGACAGACGATATCTGGTCAGGACAATAGTTTAAATTCAAGATCGCCCCTTATGATCTTTGTTTATATATAATCAATGCAGGCAGTTCAACAAAAGAAGTTGTTCATCTTAGATTATCATGATTTGTTATTGCCATATGTGAACAAAGTGAATAAACTCAAAGGGACAGTACTTTATGGATAAAGAAGTTTGTTCTTCTAGACACCTGATGGCACATTGAGACCTTTGGCAATTGAGATAACTAGGCCACCAGTAGATGATAAACCTCAATGGAAGCAAGTTTATTGTCCAACTTGGCATGCCACTAGTGCTTGGCAATGGAAATTGGCTAAAGCTCATGTTCTTTCTCATGACTCTGGCTGTCACCAACTAGTTAGTCACTGGTAAGTTATCACATCACCTAAAAGATATTTACAAATAAGTCTTCTTAAGACATCGGGTTTATTATAATACATAATAAACATGACCATTAACTTGGCGTCAGCTGACAACTATGATCTTTAACTTTGAGTGTGCACAAGTAGGTACTTAAACTTGTATAAAATTGAACAAATGAACAAATTCGTCCTATATGACATCCTACATGGCAATTTTGTGTCCTACGTGGCGTACTACATGTATTATGTCATATAGGACATGTGTGTCTACTTGTTCAATTTTACACAAGTTTAAGTGTCTACTTGCACACTCAAAGTTGGAGGGCATAGTTGTTTGTTGAAGCCAAGTTAAGGGTCATGTTTATATATTATGCCTAAGTACGTAGAAGTGATCACTTGATGATGACAGTGGATATAGCTTGAACTCTTTGCTAACTGACTCCTTACATTATAGTACTCTATCACGATGTATGTGTAAAGACTTTTTTTTTTATACTATCAAGTCATCTACCGATAAGTCTTCTTGAAAATAAGATAGGTTACCTGTTACAACTTAAACAAAGAAATGTGACTTGATGGTGTATAAATTCCTTAAACTGATGCACGATGCATATAACTTAAACTCTTTGCTAACCGACTCCTTAAGTTTCTCGATATCTTAGTAATTTTGATTTTGAAAAATTTATGGCTAATTCTTTTTTTGTACCAAAATTTTTCAGGTTAAGAATTCATTGTTGTACAGAGCCATATATTATTGCAACAAATAGGAAACTAAGTGCAATGCATCCAATAAATAGATCGTTGCATCCTCATTTCAGATACACAATAGAGATTTGACCAAGAGGCACTCCCACAAAACCTTAGTAGCAGGTAATAATTCACTTATCTTCTATTTTCCGTGTCTGGTATCTGTTCTAAGACTTGAGTAATTAGAATTTGCGTCATAAAGTCTCACTTTAGGGGTAAGCGCTCCCAATTAAATTGACTCGATTCACAACTAGGGTAGAATTCGAGACATGAGGTTAAAGATGGAAGGGTGCTAACAACTCTACCACAACTTTTATTGATCACTAATCTTTTTTTTTTTTTTTGTTTCCACCCGATGTTTGGAGTATACTTTGGGATAAGATTAATTCGAATTTGTGTCAGGATATCCCATTTTAGTGGTTACATGTTCCCAATCAAAGACACCATCATTCACAATGATCGAAATTGAGACCTCTGATTACAGATATAGGGGTATTTACCATCCTATTGCTAACTTTGATGGACGCTAATCCTTTGTTAGGTTTTATTTTTGAGTATAGATTGATGTAGTACTAATGGGGTAAATAATATTTATACGATCAGATCAATTATATGGTATTTACAAATGAAACCTTTAAAAAATGAGTCTTAATTATCAAAAGCCGGGATGTAGACATGTTGTATCGTACATTGGTACGATACAACAAGGGAGATTAAGAATCTAATATTTATATACGGTATAACTTTTTGACGCCCCTGCTTCAACTAACAAATTATTTTGTGCAAAATATACCGGGGATTGGCAGAGGAAGATCCAAATGCACCACATGGATTGAAACTAACAATAGAAGATTACCCTTTTTCTAATGATGGTTTAGTACTTTGGGACATACTTAAACAACGGGTAACAAATTATGTCAATCATTATTATCCACAAACAAATCTCATAGGTCACGTGTTTGTGACTGAGATGTTTGTGTCAGGATAAGTTGTTTAGCTATATTACACCCCCTATAGCCCTTTAGGGTACAACCCTTTTTGAATCCTACGTGAATGTGGGATGCTTCAGGGATCGAACTGATCTTAAGTGTGTATGAAGTTAAATCATATACACCGGGCCATCCACTCTACCTTAATATCTTCAAAATGAAAACTCCTTTTTTCTACTTATTTTATTTACACTACATATCTACATATATGTCCTCAATATTGTATTAGTTTGAACTGTTTTTCCTTGAGCTGAGACGTTCTTCAACTTCTGAGGTAGGGTTAAGATCTGCTTACAATGTATTCTCATAGACCCTACTCTGTGGGACTACTACACTAGTTAAATGATGCTAGCATATATGTCCTAAACCTTTAAATTAAACTAGGTAGATAGATTGTTTTCGATATCGGCCCGCTCAGCTCTCATCATACATACATGTCCTCCTAAATTCTTGAAATATTAACTATTCTATTGCATATGTAGGCTACTTTCCAAATAGGCCAACAATTGCTAGATCAAAAATGCCAAGTGAGGATCCAACAGCTGATCCTTATGAATTATTGAAACCATATTCTGAACCTGGAGTTACTGGAAAAGGTGTACCTTATAGCATTTCCATTTGATTTTGTGTGTGCTAGTTCCTTTTTTCTTTTGCAAATGCTCATAGAAACAACTACAATAGCGAAGAAACCATGCTGAAAATAATTAATAAGAGAATAAATAGCAACGACAAAAATATGATAAATAAAGCAAATGAAACAACAGGTAATACTAAAGTCGAAGAATAAAATAACGGGAGAGTAATAATAACACTACCAACTAACCCAACCCTTTTACCCTTATCCTCGACTTCTATATCTTTCTATCTAAAATTATGTCTTTAATAAGCCGTAGAGCCATGTTATACCTAATCACCTTTTTCTTGGACCTTTTCAACCAACCTATAGTGGGTTGTAGAAGGGAAGACAAGATCCAAAAATATTGGTGAGAACAAGGCTAGTCAAGACAAGGAAGAGACACAAATACACCTTTTAACATGGCTTCACCTGACAGCTATGCCCTACAATTTTGAGTATGCACAAATAGACATTTAAATCTGTATAAAATTAAACAAATAGACACATTATTCATCCTATTTTTGCGTCCTACATGACAATTTTGTGTCCTATGTGTATTATGCCACCTAGAATGTGTGTATCTACTAGTTCAATTTTATACAAGTTTAAGTGTCTACTTGTGCACACACAAAGTTGGAGGGCATAAATATCAATTGAAGCCAAGTTAAAGGTATATTTATGTATTATGTCCAAAACAAAATGTTACATATAGTATAGGTCTAAGTAGGGTGTGTTTGGTACGAAGGTAAATATTTTTCAATTTTTTTATTTCATTGATAATTCACGTGAGATATACAATTTTCTTATACTATAATCCCATTATTATGTCTCCGGAATTTCCCAAGCAAACTATTTGAAATGTCAAAGATAAGATTTGTGGAGGACACAAACACCACCATTAAGAAATGTCAAAAAATAAGTCAAAAAATTCTGATTTTATTTAATTTAGGAAATGTCAAAAGTTCATTTTCATATTATATATAGCCTCACCACATATTATTTTCTATTAATTGGTCCCCATACCAACAAGTAGCAATCTACCAAACTTATTCTTGACCTTTAAGAACTTGGCCAAAACATTCATTTTCATATAGTATGATATGCAAAAAAAATTCATTTTTCCTATGTGTGGTATCAAAGTAGACACAAAGGTTCTGAATTTAAGTCTCAACGTCACCCATTCAAAAAAAAATAATTATGTGCTCGGTCCATGAAAAAAACTAGGCTCGAATGTGAGAGAACACGTTGAGAAATAATATAATTAAATAAATAAATATGTGTTCTCCCTAGCACCTTTAGTACTTTTGGGTGAGTTGATCGCATTCTTCAAATTATATAGTAGACTGACAGTGTAATTTTGTTGTTCACTGTCAGTGGGAGTAGTTAATCTTTATTATCTTCGACTAAACTATGTGAAGTCTAAGTCTTCAGCCCGTGCTAGCACGGGCCCATTATTTTAGTATTTTTTTATTTTAATTTAATTATCTGATAGGTAGAATTTAGAAAGTTGATTAAATTTTAATATGATTTTGAGATATTTAAGTTGTTAATTACTTTTTGTTTGTGCAAATTTAATGTGAAGAGGTCCATTAAGATGTTCATAATTAAAGTATATTTTGTCATTGATTGTTGAATTTTTACTCAAAGTAGTTACAAGATATAAACAAATATTACCAACATTCAAAATAATAAAGCAATAACTAAAGAATATGAATTTACAATTAAAAGACATAGCTAAAATGGATTCCATAATTTCAAAAAATTACACACTAATTAAAGTAAAACAAAAGAAATAATTTTTAAATTTTTTTTTCGAAACACGACGTGCCTGCTTCAGCGTGAAGTCTTGAATTTAAAACTAAAAGTCATAGCTTAAGCGGATTCCATAAAAGAGAAAAATTATATAGTAATTAAATTAAAGTAGAACAAAAGGAATAATTTTTTTTTCAAAACACGTTGAAGCAGACACGTCTCTCTTAGCTAGTATTCATGGCCTCAAGCCGGAACCTATACAATCATTCAAAATACGTGAATATTCTATACTACTGTTTTTTTTATTCTAGAAAAATTTCTTAGTTTGAAATGGTCGAGGAAAACAATATTGTTCAATATCATTAATAACTTATTAAAAATTTGTTAATTATGACGTCACAATATACATAAAAATTCAAAATTTATGATGCTATAATACTGTTTTTTTTTAAAAATAATTAAAAATAAAACAAGTCCATTGAAAAATAGGCTGGTCACCAAATATTTTATGGAAGGACCATGTCATTGAGGATTTTAATAAATAAAAAAATTTGAAATATTTAAGTTAACCCCACATAAAATACGTCACTTCCTTTCAGGACTGTGATTTTTTTTTAAAATAAAATATTTGATTTGTAAATCTATATTTTATAAAAAGAAATCTATATTTTAAAATTTTACAGGAAAAAAAGTCATGCTCGGCATGTGAAGAGATTGACCGTACCATGTGGGGGATTATATTAAAGAATAATCAGTTATTATTATTGTAGATTTATTGGAGTACTAATGAATCTTTGTAAGTTTATGAGTGTTTGAAAGTTTGAAAGTTTGTAATAACATGTAATTACAAATACTTATGTATAAAAACACTGTAGAGATATATATGTGATTTTAATATAATATTTTTACATATGATATGAATAATCTATTCATACACTGACAATAAAATTATAAATCAAATTTAACTTTTTTAAAAAGAAATTACGAACTTGAAATTGAATTTATTAGTCAAGTTATGAATTATCAAAAGTCGTCTTAATTCGTATAAATTTTCTTTGTCCACAACCTATATATTCTAGACAATGAAAATTCTATTTAAAAAATTGTCAAAATAGAAAAAGAAATTAAAAAGAAAAATAAGACAAAAAAATTGAAACGGAGCGAGTAAAATCTTATTAGTCAAGTAGTGGGTAGATTTGTAGCTAGTGTGACACCACCATGTGTTGTTTTTGATAATTCGTTTTGTTTATTTATTCAAACGTTATACTTTTCGACATCGTATATCCTTGAAATTGGACCATTAATTTTTAGAAAACTTCAAGGTTTTTGGATGGTATGATAGAAGTTTCTTAATTTTTGTTTTAACCGATTGGGTTATGACTCAATCACTTCAGACGTATTGGACTGAAGTTAAAAATTTGTGTTTTACTTAAGATATTTTTGTAAGTACATATATATATCGATCTAAAGTATATGGTATAATCTGTCAAGACCAACTTCGAATATTTTTAACCGAAGTTATAAATTTGACTAATCAAAATTCAATCTATTCCGCCACAACAACAACACAAAAACAAAAGTTCCCTAAGCAAAACTCCATCTATATAAAGAGAACTCCATAGAGAATCATAATACAAACCAAACCATATGTCAAACAAAACATTTTTAAAAAAAAAAAATGTTGAAACCTCAAATTCAACAATCATCACAATCCACAAAAACCCTAATTCCATATTGGAATACTAAACCATTATTCTTAGCCTCTTTTCCCATAAATATTTTAAATAATAAAAATCTTAGAGTTAATAAAAAAAAGAAGAATTTTATCACCAAGGTTGTGGTAAGTTCTACTGAAAATTCTACATATGTGCAAAGTTCTAATATTGAAAAATCAACAAGTGGTAAAGCATTGGTGATTGTTCAAAGAACAGTTGGAGGAACTAATTTTAGTTTTACAAGAGGACTTGATGATATTGGTGATTTATTTGGGAGATCACTTTTATTGTCTATTGTTGCTGCTGAGCTTGATCCTAGTAAGTATTCATGATTCACTCATAAATTTATATTTCTTTCGTAAATGAAAGTGTGTTCTCTCTTTATTTAAGTTTTTATGTGTGCTGGTCGGAGTATTCAGGGCAGTGCTGGTGAAATGAGAAATTTCATCAAGAATGTTCAAAGTTTAATATATACTTCTTTCATTCTAATCTCAATGTATGTGACATAGTTGGAGTTTCGAGAGTCAGTCGGGTTTTTATTTGATTGTAATTTTCTTATGTATCTTTTAGATATTTTACGTTATTATAAATTTATAATATTTTTTACCGTAGCGTGTTTAAAATAGATAATTTTTTATTCAAAGAAACTTATAGCTTCTATATGTACGAATTCAAGATAAAAGTTTAGATGTTTAGCGATGCCATATAAATTAAGTAAAAAATATATAAAGTAATTAATCTCTGACTTATATATATGGGTAATATACTTGTTATAATATTTTGGTGAAGGATGTTAAACTGATCATGATCCTTAACTCTATGTGGATGTGCCAATGAGTCAGAGTTGAAACCTAAGTTTATATATACACTTGATGATTTCAACTTTTAAAGTTCCCGTAATTTATTGTACTTGTGATATTTTGCATTCAAAACTTTAATATTCTTTAAAATTATAGCAATTTTTATTGATTTTGGTGAAATAAGTTCCATTCGCCTCCAATTGGAACCGCTACTTTATTTGCTCCATTCCTCCCTTTTGAAGGGAAGAAGGGAGCAAAAGCGAGTGCAACATAGGAGGAAAAGTATATTTAATTAGTGGCGAGATCAAGAATTTATTCAGAGATATTTTCAAGAATATATTTAGTATTTTTGAATCTTCTTTGACTCTATACTAAAAAAAAACATAATGTTAAAGAGATTTGACAGTTTAGAAATAACAAAAAAATTATTGTTATCATATTTTTTTTTTTTTAAAAAAACAAGTAGTTTCATTTGCTCCCTTCCTTCCCTGAAGAGCTAGCTAGTTTCGAAGTTGATGAAGGAGAAATTGTCAGTCGCTATTTTTTTTTATAGTAGTGAATTTAAAGTTAGATATTTTGCAATATAAAAATATGTTATTTATTTGAAATTTACTAATATATCCAAAAAACAATTTATTTTTATCACAAAGAGTTGTTCGAACAGAAAACAAATAATATTACTATAATTTTATAGTATGTGAACTTTTTTAATCGAACATAACATTTAAGAAAGATAGAAGGAAAATATTTTTTGAACTTGCGAAACATTAATTATACTATACTTGTGTAACATTTATTCAAAATTAAACTATTTGCAAACAAAAAAATAACATACTTTTGTAATGAAAAAAAAAAACAATTATCCTCATGTCTACTTCAAATAAGTACCTTTGATAAGACTACGTGTGGATGTCATTTCATTTGCAAATTTTCTTCTATCGCATTCACTTAGAAGTAAACTAGTTCTCTAGAATAACATCGGTTGTTCAGATATTTTTTACTGTTATAGTAATATGCTATTATAAAAAAATATAGTATAACATAATATAAAAAATCTATGACATAAAAACTTAATTGTTATAATAAAATATTTTATATATAAAGAGGTCAGACTATGCTAGGGTTTATAGGTAAATTAAGGACTTATATTATTATTATTATTATTATTTTGAAAATTTTGGCGCGCTTAATTTAATAGGCTAAACAGGTTATTAATTTATACTTCATCCGTTCATATTAATTTATTCATGATGAAAAAAAGTGTTTTTCTTTCGATATACTAAATGTGAAAAAAGAAATTATTATTAGTATAATGGATAAGCAAACGTAAATGGGAGCGAGTAGTTTGTTTGCTTAAGACTATCCTAAAGAAAAAGAAAAAAAATATTACTAAAAGTTATTTATAATATATAGACTGTAATTGTCCAAATTTTTAGAAGTTAAAAGTACCTTTAGTTAGAGTAAGATATGGCCTTGAAGCATTGAATTAATGTGAATTTAATAATTTTGTCCTGATCATGTATTTATATTCAAAAAATCACTAGATATCTGTAAATATAAAAAAAATGTAAATTTATCTTTTAGCATATTAATTTAAAGTTTTTATAGAAATTCATAAAATTCAAAAGCATAATATATTAGTGTGTCTTTTAACTTGGTCCTATCTGACATCTATACCTTCCAACTTTGGGTATCCACAAGAAGCTACTTAAACTTATAAGGTATAAATGATAGTCCCAGGGATAAAATGCAGGATTGTTTTGTCATGTGTTTGGTTGGATATATTAGACAGTCCTGAGATTATTTATCCCATCATTTATACCTTAGTGATGGGATAAGTTATCTCATATACATGATGGGATAAGTTATCTCATATACATGATGAGATAACTTGCTCCCAATCAAACGACACCATATAGAGTTGGACAAGTAGACACTCGTGTCCTACTTGACGTTCTATGTGGCAATTCGCACCCTACGGAGCATCCTACTTGATTATGCCACATAGGACGTGCATGCCGACTTGTTCAACTTTATACAAGTTTAAGTGTCTACTTATGCACACCCAAAGTTAGAGGGCACATAAATATCAGCTAATGTCAAGTTAAAATATTGAATTGTAGCTTCTCCCTCTAATGTTTACCAATTTTTTTTTAATTTCCCATTCTTTGAATATTATATTAATTATTTTAATTCCTTATTTATTTAAAGAGACTGGAATTGAGAAGCCAATAATTGAGGGATTTGCACGTCGTGGACGAGATGTGGATGGTAACAGAGAATATGAGGTTGAATTTGTATTTCCTGAAGACTTTGGGGACGTTGGTGCAATTTTAATAGAAAATCAACACCGCAAGCAAATGTATGTGAAGAATATAGTAATTGACGGTTTTGTCCATGGCAAAGTTGAAATTACATGCAACTCTTGGGTTCATTCCAAATATGATAATCCTGATAAAAGAATTTTCTTCACCAATAAGGTTTGCGTAAATTCCCTCTCCTCTATTTATTTATATTCTTTGATAATTCGGAAAATTTGATTTATTTTAGACATTGTTTCTTCGTTCAAAATAACAAGTTGATTTTCATAATGAACGAAAAGATGTTATCATTGAAGAAATTTGAATTATATATATTGACATTGTATCTTTTTACTCATAATTGAAGATTAAAAAAAACCAACTTATTATATATAGGATTTCTTCGTCCAAAATATAAAAGTAACTGGTTGTCGCAAATTAACGGTTAGAATAACGAGTTATTATATATTTATTTGTCTTAAATTATTTATCGTAATTTTTAAAAATAATTATTTGAAATTATCAGTCATTTTAGAAGTTCATCCCTACTATCCTTAGTAGTTATTATTTTTGAAAACTACAAACACAAAAACTATGACTGATATATATTATAATTATTCATAAATACCAATAAAAGATAAGTTATTTTACAAAAAAAAAAAAGAGACTTTCTAATTAAATTTTTAATGAATATTTAAAAAAATAAATCATGACAGATTATTTAAGACGAGTAATAAATTATCGAAATATTGGACCACATATACGGCCATTAATTTCTGAAAATACAAAGAAGCAAAGTAGTACTTTTGTTTTATATTTCATGTTGCACTTTTAAAGACAAAAAAATGTCACAAAAAAGTGGGGTTGTGGTCCAATTTCAATTATTTATTATTGTAGTACAAAACATAGGATGATGCTATTATTGTGCACCTTATATTATTAAGTCCATTATTATTAGTCTAACGTTAGAATTTAGGAAAATAAAGGAGATATTGACACTTACACATGAGTGATGGGACACATACGAGTAAGAGATATATAAATTATATTGAACACCACAATTATTAAAAAAAAAAAAAAAGAGAAAAAAACATGTGCAGGAAAATTCTTTATGATAATTAGTGGTCGTAGGGTAATAAAATCAGCTCACAAATACATGACTCGTGCAATCTGTTTAAATTTGGAAGTAAGCACCCCTCACTTCCAACCCAAAGATTGCGAGTTTGAGTCACCAAAGGAGCAAAAAGGGTGGGAGCTCCTAGGGAGGATAAAAAAATAAATTGTAAATATGTTTTGTTTTTCTTTCTTTTGAGTTGATGATCTATTGAAAATAATTTATATATTCCATTAAGGTAAAGAAAATTAGATCTACATATATTTTGCCCTTTCTAAATCCTATTTGTAGAATCATATTTATTTATTTACTTAATTATATGATCAACGATGTATACTCTAATTCTTTTTTTTTCTTATGGCAGTCATATTTACCATCTCAAACTCCAAGTGGACTAAAGAAGTTGAGAGAGACAGAACTTGTGACATTAAGAGGTGATGGATTTGGAGAAAGAAAAATATTTGAGAGAATTTATGACTATGATGTTTATAATGATATTGGTAATCCTGATGGTGATGTTGATGGTAAAAGACCAGTACTTGGTGGAAAAGAGTTACCTTATCCTAGAAGGTGTAGAACTGGTAGACCAAGAAGTGAAAAAGGTAAATATAGACTCTCTCCTCGTTTCATTTTATATGAGTTAGTTTGATTTGATACGGAGTTTAAGAAAGAAAGAAATACTTTTAAAATTTGTGGTCTAAAATAAGTGATGAATGTTTTTGTGTCTATAAATCATTTCATTAAGGGTAAAATAGACATTTTACAGTTAAATTATTAGTTGATATAGAAATGTGTCATTCTTTTTGGGACTGATTGCAAAAGAAAGTGAGTCATATAAATTAGGACAGAGGGAGTAGTTCATAAACCTAAAATACTTTTTTATTGTTTAATATACACTGACAACATAAAAAATTTATGTACATAATTAGATTATTTATTATGTAGTTGATCATGAAGGCAACAAGCCGGATATGGTCTAGGTCGGAGTTATGATCGAACTCGAACATGACATTTGCTTGATGAAATTAATTACGAAATAAAAGTTGTGCCCTGGCTATCAATTATGTTTTTTTTTGGTATAATGGTAAGCGATTGAGATTCTAATAAGTAATATCATAATCAAGGTTATGGGTTCAATTCCCATGAATGACATGTTGCATGTGACAGATGTTGGGAGGGGAATTGTTGGATAATACAAACATATCCTATCTATGCCTGGCGAGACCCAGTTACACACTCTTACTATCGATTATAGTTTTTGACATGATTACATAACTGATAACTTGGACCATATTTTCAAGATTACACAATACACATTCCACTTTATTATATATACAAAATAGTAAATATCTTTTGAATGAGTGCGATAGATCCTTGTAGTCTGACTCTTTTTCGAGCATGCAGATCCATTATCCGAATCAAAGAGTGACTTTACCTATGTACCAAGAGATGAAGCATTTTCAGAAGTGAAGAACTTATCATTCTCAGGCAACACCATTTACGCGGTCCTACACGCCGTTGTGCCAGGGTTGCAATCAATCATCACCGATCCCGAGCTTGGATTTCCCCATTTTCCGGCCATCGACTCACTTTACAACGTCGAAGTAGAACTTCCGGCACTTCAAACAAATAGCCTTTTTTCGATTATACGAAGGCTCATTAGGGCTATTTCTGAAACTAGAAAAGATGTCTTGCTTTTTGCAACTCCTGAATTTCTTGAAAGTAAGTACTTAAAACCTATAAAGCATATGTTGCTCAGACTCTTTACTAAATATCGACAGATACATATCATATATGTACCTATAGGAATGTGGTGATAACATTGTTGAGAATTGTAACTTATGTAGATTTGAAACTTACAATGTTGTTCGGATCCACCAAAAATGCGAAATATTGTTTGTATGTTTAATTTTTTTTAATTTTTTTTTGTAAAACTAAATATTTTATTTATATTTATGGCAGGGGACAAATTTGCATGGTTTAGAGATGTGGAATTTGCTCGTCAAACCTTAGCTGGTTTGAATCCATATAGTATACGATTGGTTACGGTATGTAATTCCGATAAAAAGATTTATCTACATCGGTTGTTTACATCAATCCATATAGTATACGCTAATTGGTTACCGTATGTTATTGCCTTAATTTTCATTTTAATAATGGTTGAAACATTTTGAGCTAGAATATAGTTTATTGCTTCGTCCAACATAATTTTATCTGTCCTTAATCCGTTGCTAAATACAGGAATGGCCATTGAAGAGCAAGCTAGACCCTGAAGTGTATGGACCTCCTGAATCAGCAATCACAAAAGAGCTAATTGAATTAGAAATTGGAGGATTTATGACTGTTGAAGAGGTATATATAAAACACAACATTTTTATTTATTTATTTTCAACTACGAGAAAAATATATATATTTTTTGGTTTGTTTGTGGACAGACGATATTTGGTCAGGCCAATAGTTTGGTATTTTTTATTTGCACAAATGACCCTTCTTGAGGTCACTCTTTAAATCATGTCCCCCAATAGCTCAATGAGCTAAATTTGTCTTTAAAAAGGAAAAGATTCATCCAACAACTTTTAAAGGCGAAATTTAGTTAATTTGTTGAACTAATTGGGAGGCAAGATTTAAAATACTAGTCGCAAGAAAGGTCATACCGCACAAATAATAAACTGACTAGCTTGTGCAATTTACATGATTATACAAAGCGATGTGCAAGAATGACTTTCATAAGGAGTGGTCATGAACTTTTGATCTCGCATAAAAAATATCCTTTGTTACCCATCAGACATAAATTGTTTTTAACTAAGAGACAAGATTTCAACACATTTCAATAATTAGTTTTAACTATGAGACAAATGTTATACGTGTTGCTCAATTGTTCACAAGTCAATACAACTGAATCTCCCACCCAATAGGCAACACACTACACTATCTTCACTCTCTTTAACTTCTTGAATTGTCTCAAACTCTTGCATTATAAACAAAATTAACTTATGCACACATTACATCTAGAACTTATTCCAGATGAACAACAAATGTCATTTTTTGTTAAGGGGGTTCAAAAATTCAAGATCGCCTCTTATGATATTTGTTTATACATAATCGATGCAGGCAGTTCAACAAAAGAAGTTGTTCATCCTAGATTATCATGATTTGCTATTGCCATATGTGAACAAAGTGAATGAACTCAAAGGGACAGTACTTTATGGATCAAGAACTTTGTTCTTCTTGACACCTAATGGCACTTTAAGACCTTTGGCAATTGAGCTAACTAGGCCACCAGTAGATGATAAGCCTCAATGGAAGCAAGTTTATTGCCCAACTTGGTATGCCACTGGTGCTTGGTTATGGAGGATTGCTAAAGCTCATGTTCTCGCTCATGACTCTGGCTATCACCAACTAGTTAGTCATTGGTAAGTGATGATGATACATGCACTGTGCTATGTTGCTCGGACTCTTCTAAAATAATGTTGTAGTGTCTGTGTCTGATGCTCCAAAAAATGCATTACTTTTGGAGGATTCGGTACGCACTTGTCAACATTATTGAAGAGTTTGAGCAACAAAGTCGCTACTTACGTCGTATAAGAATTTTCTTATAAGCATAACACATAAAAAGACATTTAAACTTGGCCTCAGCTATCAAGTAAGTACTCCAACTTTGAGAGTACATGTCTCTAAACACCTCAATGGTCTCAACTGACAACTAAACACTCCCAATTTGTTCCCACTCTGTCTCGTGAACACTCGACACTGACGTGACACATTAATTTGGAAGGTGTCTAGATGATCATTTTATAAGTTTGAGTGTTCAACTGAGACAGTGGAGACAATTTGAGGTGTCTAGATGATCATTTATAAATTGGAGTATTCAGTAGAAACGAGTTGAGGTGTCTAGATGTGCATACTCAAAGTTGGAGTGCTTACTTGCCAGCTGAGTCCAAGTTTGACTATATATTTATTATTATCCCTTTTTTTTATACTATCGGATCACCTAAAAACTTATGGCTAATTGTTTTTCTTCAAAATTTTGCAGGCTAAGAACTCATTGTTGTACAGAGCCATACATTATAGCATCTAATAGGCAACTAAGTGCAATGCATCCAATATATAGATTATTGTTTCCTCATTTTAGATATACAATGGAGATAAATGGTACAGCTAGAGAAGCACTTATTAATGCCAATGGGGTTATTGAGAGTTCATTTTCCCCTGGCAAGTATTCAATGGAGTTGAGTTCTGTTGCCTATGATCTTGAATGGAGGTTTGATAGAGAAGCACTCCCTCAGGATCTTATTAGTAGGTAATAATTTACTAATCTTTTATTTTTCTGTTTCTGATTTGGTGTCCAGTATCTATTTTGATATCCAACTAATCTGAATTCACGCAAGAAAGTTCTACTTTAGGAGTAAAGCGCACCCAACCAAAGGTGACTCAATTCACAGGTGGTTAAAAATAAACATATATTTTCTTACTAGTCTACCACAAACTTTGGTGGTCACTCATCTTCTCTTTTTTTTTTTTTTTGGTTTTTCATCTGATGTCCGAACTTACTTGCTTTAGGGTTTGATTAATTTGAATCTTCATAGGAAAATCTCATTTTGGGGTGAAACACTTCAAACAATGTGATGCTATTCATAGGGAATGAACTCGAAACGTTTTGTTAAGGATGGAGGGGTACTTACCCCACTGTGATCTTTGGTGGTCATTAATCTTCTATTTTTTTTATTTTTATTTTCCATCTGGTACCCTCTATGGATCCAACTAGTCTGAGTTCATAGAGGAAGTCCCATTTTGGAGGCTAAGCACTGCCAACCAAATGAGACTCAACATGGGTCAAACTAGAGATCTTTGGTTAAATATAGAGGGTACTTACCACCTCAACACAACCTTTGATGTTCGCTAATTATTTAGTTATGAGATATTTACAAGTAAATCTCCACAATTAACCTGAATTGGTTACTTAGTAAAAATGGTAACTAACCTACTATCACACATCCATACCAACACACATATCTGAATCAAGACATGTTGTTATGAACATTGGTACGATACACCAGGGGAATATTCAACATCTACTACATATACAGTGTAACTTTTCAACGAAAAGAACTCGGACCTTGTCCTCCTGCTTCCGTATTGATATGTTATTTTGTGCAAAATATACAGGGGATTGGCAGAGGAAGATCCAAATGCACCATATGGATTGAGACTAACAATAGAAGATTACCCTTTTGCTAGTGATGGTTTAGTACTTTGGGACATACTTAAACAATGGGTAACAAATTATGTCAATCATTATTATCCACAAACAAATCTCATTGAATCTGATAAAGAACTCCAAGCTTGGTGGTCAGAGATTAAAAATGTTGGACATGGTGACAAGAAAGATGAGCCATGGTGGCCAGAGTTAAAAACCCCAAATGACTTAATAGGTATTGTCACAACAATAATTTGGGTAGCTTCTGGCCACCATGCAGCTGTAAACTTTGGCCAATACAGCTATGCAGGTACTCTCCTTAGCCTTTTTGCATTTGTTTTCCATATTGTCTGATATGTTGTTCAGACTCTTTAAAAACATCGACTAGTGTGTGTCGGATTTTTCAAAAATAGTGAATCTTTAGAGAATTAGACATAGCAACATTTTTGGAGAGTTCGAGTAACACAAGTTGTCTGTGCATATAAGTTAAATGAAGGATAGATCTATGTTGTTCGGACTCTTTAAAAATATCAGCGAGTGTGTGTCAGCTATTTCAAAAATAGTGAAATTTTGGAGAATCTGGCAACATTTTTGGAGAGTTCGAGTAATATAAGTTGTCCGTGCATATAAGTTAAATGAACGATAGATCTATGTTGTTCAAACTCTTTAAAAATATCGACAAGTGTGTGTCAGATATTTCAAAAATAGTAAATTTTTGGAGAATCAGACATGGATGTATCAACATTTTTGGAAAGCCCGAGCAAAATAAGTTGTCCGTGCATATAAGTTAAATGAAGGATAGGTCTTGGAACAACAGTAAAATTGTTACGAGTTTTTTAGAGTATGTTGCATATATTATACTCAACTAAGGGTGTGTCATTCCCTGAATCATGTGTGAATTAATGCAGGATGCTTCGTACACTAGGCTACGTACTCTTTAGTGTATATATATAAGTAAAATTATTTAAAATATTCAGTATAATCCCACAAGTGAGGTCTGAGAGGGTAGAATGTATGCAGATCTTACGATATTGTTACGAGAGTAGAGAGATTGTTTCTGATAGATGATTGATTGTACTTGCACTATTGAATATGTAGGCTACTTTCCAAATAGGCCAACAATTGCTAGGTCAAAAATGCCAACTGAGGATCCAACAGATGAAGAATGGGAGGATTTTTTGAACAAACCTGAGGAGGCATTATTAAAATGCTTCCCATCACAACTTCAAGCAACAACAGTAATAGCAGTTTTGGATGTTTTATCAAATCATTCTCCAGATGAAGAGTATGTTGGTACAAATATTGAACCTTTTTGGAAAGATGAACCCGTAATTAATGCGGCGTTCGAAGTATTTTCGGGGAAATTGAAGGAGCTTGAAGGGATAATTGATGCTAGAAATGCTGATTGTAATTTGAAGAATAGAAATGGAGCTGGAGTTATGCCTTATGAATTATTGAAACCATTTTCTGAACCTGGAATTACTGGAAAAGGTGTACCTTATAGCATTTCCATTTGATTTTTTAAAATTAATATTTGTGAATTTTGTAATAAGATGTATAATTGAAAGAAGTATATATAATAATGCAAGACAATTGTTGTGATGATACTGGTCCAACTGTTAAGGTATTGTTTGCTTTGAGCCTTGGTCTCAACAGTTGATTCTGAACTACTCATTCTTACAAGATCCCTAACTTTCTTCTCCCATTTCGATGTAAGATTCGCCTAAAGTGTAATGTGTAATGTGTTCCTCTTTTTCAGGGGCTATGATCCCTCCGTCATGGGCATCTTGAATGTGTTCTTCTTGTTTTGTAAATGCCCTTTGTAACAATATTTGTTCTAACCATCACTACTAAAATAAAATAGGATGATTTCGTTGATGGATAAATTTTGTATAGTTAAACAATAAAATTCATCGTTAATTCTATTTAGTGACAGATTTTTGTTAACTACGAGTGAAATAGAGATGGATTAACGACGAAATTCGTAGCTAATATATTCTACATATCTTTAATTTAGAATCACAAAATTCAAAAGTCATCTTTATTTTTTAAAATTTCATATCAAGTCAAACAAAGATAAACAAATTAAAAAAAAGACTACTATATAATTATTAACTTAATGTTGTTTATAATTGTATTTTTTATTTATGCAGTTGATTTGACTGAACCTAAAATATGAACAGAGCAATGGCACTATATAGAGGATTAATTCAATGTGTGGTCAAATCCGTTATTGGTGTAGCATGTTGCCTGATTATAAGAACGGGAACTAACGTAACCTTGACGTAACAGTAAAGTTGGATTGCTGACTTGGAAGTCAAGATCTATCACCAACCAACACGATTATCCTAACCAATCAATTTTGTTTTGGAATTTTGACTTGAAATGTCTTTTCTCAAAGTCTATATGCCAACTATTACGCTTACTATGATGGCTGCTTTTCTGATTAATCAAACTTTTTGAATTTTCAACTTGAAAAGTTTTTGCCCCAGTCTATACAACAACTAAGAAAATTTTAAATTCTTACTTGACTAATGTTAGATTACATAGTCGTCACATGCATATGGTGTGACATATTTGGATGGTTATTATTTACCCTAACAATAGGGGCATTTTTTAACCAAATTAAACTATTAGTTGTATGGACATTTTTGGACCAAACTATTGACGACACAGGCATTTTTAGACCAAACTATTTACTAAGAACATTTTCCATTGAATATATGAAGGACATGCCATGTCTGGACTCCTGCACTGTCTTCCATCAGCAGGTCAATTCTTGTGTCCCTTATAGCATTTCTCTTTGATTTTTTAAAATTAATAATTGTGAATTTTGTAATAAGATACAATTGAAAGAAGTATATATAATAAGGCAAGACAATTGTTGTAATAATACTGGTCCAACTGTTAAGGTATTGTTTGCTTTGAGCCTCGGTCTCAACAGTTGATTTTGAACTACTTATTCTTACAAGATCCCTAACTTTCTGATGTAAGATTCGCCTAAAGTGTAACGTGTAGTTAAACAACAAAATTCATTGTTAATTCTATTTAGCGACGGATTTTTGTTAACTACGAATGAAATAGCAATGGATTAACGATCGTCATCATATTTGGAGGAAAAGGCTATAATTTGCACTTTAATGTGTGGTTCAGTGATCTAATATATCCTACATATCTTTAATTTAGAACCACAAAATTCAAAAGTCATCTTATTTTTTAAAATTCCATATTTATCATGAACGGGAACTAGCCTTGACGTAATAGTAAAGTTATTTGTGTGTGATCTATAAGTCACGATTGGTTCGTAATGTGATAATTATCAGTGCATGCATTAGAGTAAGTTGTTAAGAGGGATGAACCCTTTTCCTGACCCTACTAAAATGGGATGCTTTGTACATCAAATTGCAGCTTCTTTCTTTTTTCGCTTCAAATTATAGTGATGTATACAACTTTTCTTCCTTTGAGACTCAAATCAGAGTTTGCTTTCATTTGTCTATGGCATGTAGAAATAAATTCGACTGATAAACATAAATCGGACACAAACTTGAATCTTTAGATCATTCAATCGGACGATATATGTCATCACTAAAATTGAACTTTAATTTACCAGCAACTGTTGCATTCTTGTTTGCCTTAAGGGTATACAATCGGACGATATATGTCATCATTAAATTGGAAATCAAGATCTATGCACCAACCAACACGATTATTCTAACCAATCAATTTCTTTTTGGAATTTTTGACTTGAAATGTCTTTTCTCAAAGTCTATACACCAAATATTAGGCTTACTATGATGGCAGCCTTTTCTGATTAATCAAACTTTTTGAATTTTCAAGTTTAAAGGTTTTTTCCCCAACTAAGAAAAATTTAAATTACATCGTCTTTGCATATGGTGTGACGTATTTGGATAGTTACGTTATTTTTTATCTTTTAAGTAACAATAGGGGTATTATTGGACCATACTATAAGTTGTATGGATATTTTTGGACCAAACTATTGATAGCACGAGAGTTTTTAAACCAAACTATTAACTAAGAATATTTTCCGTTGAATATATGTAGGACAAGCCATGTCTGGACTCCTGCACTGTCTTCCATCGGCAGGTCAATTCTCGCGGAAAATTAGCTCGAGGTGGCGCACTATGTAAGGCGCTGTATTCGGAGTAGATTTCCAGTCTAACCTGAATGCATTAGCAAAATGACTAGGTAACTAATTCGGAGTAGATTTCCAGTCAATTCTCGTGGAAAATTTTTCTTTGCTTAATTTGTGCTATAGATACCTCATCAAAATTATTGAGTAGACACACAGAGCAAATAATTTCTTGATTTCTTCTCTACCAATTAATCATTTTTAGTGCAGAGATGGGTTATGTAAAACTTGTATTTTTTATGCTATATACCTTTCTCTATCAACTTGCTTTCTCCTCATCCTTATCTCATTTGTGCCCCAAAGATCAAGCTCTTTCTCTTCTACAATTCAAGCACATGTTTATCGTTAATCCTAATGCATCTGATTATTGTTACAACATACGTACAGAGCATGAGATTCAGTCATATCCAAGAACTCTTTCATGGAACACGAGCACAGATTGCTGCTCATGGGATGGAGTTCATTGTGACGAGATGACAGGACAAGTGATTGAGCTAGATCTCCGTTGCATCCAACTTCAAGGCAAGTTCCATTCCAATAGTAGCCTCTTTCAACTCTCCAATCTCAAAAGGCTTGATTTGTCTTATAATGATTTCACTGGATCGCTCATTTCACCAAAATTTGGTGAGTTCTCTGGCGTGATGCATCTTGATTTGTCGAGTTCAAGTTTTGCAGGTCTAATCCCAGCTGAAATCTCTCACCTTTCTAAATTATACGTTCTTTGTATCAGTTATCAATATGAGCTTAGTCTTGGGCCTCGCAATTTTGAACTGCTCCTTAAGAACTTGACCCAATTAAGAGAGCTCAACCGTAACTCTGTGAACATCTCTTCCACCATTCCTCTGAATTTCTCTTCTTATTTAACAAATCTACGGCTTCCATACACAAACTTATGTGGGGTATTGCCCGAAAGAGTTTTCCACCTTTCCGATTTAGAATTCCTTGATTTATATGGAAATCCCCAGCTCAGTGTTAGGTTTCCCACAACCAAATGGAATAACAGTGCATCACTCATGAAGTTAAATCTCTATAGTGTGAATATTACCGTTAGGATACCTGAATCGTTTAGACATCTAACTTCACTTCATGAGTTGAACATGGGTTATTCTAATCTATCAGGGCCTATTCCTAAATCTCTATGGAATCTAACCCAAAGAGAGAGTTTGTTCCTTGATGATAACCATCTTGAAGGACCAATTTCCCATTTCTCGATATTTGAAAAGCTCAAGGAGTTATCACTTGGAAATAACAACTTTGATGGCCGACTTGACTTGTTATCCTTTAACAGAAGTTGGACCCAACTTGAATGGCTAGATTTTTCACCCAATTCCCTAACTGGTCCAATTCCATCCAACGTAAGTGGACTGCAAAACCACTTGAATGGGACTATACCTTCCTGGATATTATCCCTTCCTTCACTATCTTTGATGTACTTGAGTGATAACACTTTCAGTGGAAAGATTCAGGAGTTCAAGTCCAACACATTGTCTCAAGTTGATTTAAACCAAAATAAGCTGGAAGGTCCTATTCCAAAGTCACTCCTAAACCAGCAGAGCCTATATGTTCTTCTCCTTTCACGCAATAATATCAGTGGACATATTTCTTCGCTATCTGCAATCTGAAAACATTATTACTACTAGATTTGAGAAGTAATAATTTGGAGGGAACAATCCCACAATGTTTGGGTGAGATGAGTACAGTTCGGGTTTTGGATTTAAGCAACAATAGTCTTAGTGGGACAATTAATACAACTTTTAGTATTGAAAGCCGATTCAACGTCATTAAATTGAATGGCAATAAGCTACAGGGGAAACTTCCACCATCATTGATCAATTGTGAAAAATTGGAATTTCTAGATTTAAGTAACAATGAGTTGAATGACACGTTTCCAAAATGGTTGGGAGACCTACCTCATTTGCGGATCTTAAAAATGAGATCAAATAAGTTCTATGGCCCTTTAAGGACTGGCAACTTGTTTGCTCAAATTCGAGTCATACATCTCTCATCCAATGGATTTAGTGGAGATTTACCAGTAAGCCTTTTTCAGAATTTTAAAGCCATGAAAACAATTGGTGAGAACAGTGGAACCCGAGGGTATGTAGCAGATTCATTTTCTTCTGTTTACACAAATTCTTTGATAGTGACAACAAAGGGACTGGACCATGAACTTCCTAGAGTTTTGACTACACAAATAATTATCGATCTCTCAGGGAATAGATTTGAAGGTCACATTCCAAGCATTATTGGAGATCTCATCGGACTTCGTGCGCTGAACTGATCTCATAATGTCTTGGAAGGTCATATACCAGCATCATTGCAAAATTTATCAGTCTCGAATCATTGGAGAAAGAGCCTTCAACTCTTCCCATCTAAATCTCGGATGACAAGAGTTACCCGATATCTCTATTGGTGGAAAGTAGACGGTACTGGTTGAATTAATCGAATAGAATACAAGTTGACCTGAGCATCACTGTAATACAACAACAAACTACGCCTCAGCCCCAAACAATAACTTGCATAAAGAGCTGCAATAATGTTCAAAGCCCAAAATAAGATAAATAAAAACGTATCTGTCAAGCTATGACTTATTAACAGTAATCAGCTCCACTAAATATCTTTGAAGCATATATCAAACAACCCATCTTTCCATAAAACGCAAACAATGCAGTCGTCATGAAGACACTCAACTCCTCATTCTTTACCATGTACCTCACAAGATATAATGCCAAACCAACATCCAAAAAAGTCACCACTCCTTGTTAGTCGAAAATCATACTTGTCGAATTTCGTTTATATGTGAAAAGAATCAAAGATATACCTTTTTTTCTCAACTTTGATCTACTCGCCTCTGCTCTCTCCGCATTCCTATTTCTTAATAGAAGGCATTCTTTAGATCATAGAAGCTGCAGTTTTCGCGGGTTCAATGTACTTGGGTTCACGTTATCATCAAACGCGACTAATTTGTATCAACGGGCATTTGCAAAAGCAAAATGAGCTAGCATATATGATAGATTGCATCATTTTTATTACACATGAAACTTTATTACAAAATTCATATCTTTAACACACACACACACACAAAAATCAAATGGAAATACTATAAGGTACACCTTTTCCAGTAACTCCAGGTTCAGAATATGGTTTCAACAATTCATAAGGCATAACTCCAGCTCCATTTCTATTACTCAACTTACTATCATTATTTCTAGCATCAATAATCCCTTCAAGCTCTTTCAATTTCCCCGAAAACACCTCAAACGCAGCGTTAATTACAGGGTCCTCAGCCCAATAAGGCTCAATCTTTTCACCAATATATTCTTCATCTGGTGAATGGTTTGATAAGACATCCAAAATTGCCATTACTTTTGTTGCTTGAATTTGTGAAGGGAAGCATCTTAGTAGTGCCTCCTCAGGTTTATTCATGAACCACTCCCATTCTTCAGCTGTTGGATCCTCAGTTGGCATTTTTGACCTAGCAACTGTTGGCCTATTTGGAAAGTAGCCTACATATGCAATAGAATAGTTAATATGATGAGGGCCGAGCGCGCGGCTATCGAAAACAACCTATCTACCTAGTTCACACAAACAAGGTAGGGATAAGGTCTGTATAATACGCCCCACCCTCTCTAGACAGTGACAGAGCCAGAAGTTTTACTAAGGAGTGTCAGTTGTCACAATATAGAAAAAGGGCATAATACATATTGACTTCAACTAGCATCTATGCCCTCCAATTTTGGATGTGTACAAGTAGACACACACGTTCTATGTAGCATAATACATGTAAGACGCCACATAGGACACAAAATTGTTATGTAGGATGTTACGTAGGACGAATGTGTCCATTTGTTCAATTTTATACAAGTTTAAGTGTCTACTTATGCACACTCAAAGTTGGAATTCAAACATATACAAGATACCAGCTGAAGTCAAGTTAAAGGACATATTTATGTATTGTGCCTAAAAATAAGGGGAGTCAACATATAGTATATATATACATAAACTAAAATTTTGACCTAGCTAAACCATGTTATTTTTCATCGAACTTCAGACTCCACTTGTGAGATCATACTGCATATGTTATTTTGGCCAAATTGAAAAATGATGCAAAGCAAAAAAAAAAAAAAAAAGGTAAGGTGTGTGTACCTGCATAGCTGTATTGGCCAAAGTTAACAGCTGCATGATGGCCAGAAGTTACCCAAACTATTGTTGTGATAATACCAATTAAGTCATTTGGGGTTTTTAACTCTGGCCACCATGGCTCATCTTTCTTGTCACCATGTCCAACATTTTTAATCTCTGACCACCAAGCTTGGAGTTCTTTATCAGATTCAATAAGATTTGTTTGTGGATAATAATGGTTTACATAATTTGTTACCCATTGTTTAAGTATGTCCCAAAGTACTAAACCATCATTAGCAAAAGGGTAATCTTCTATTGCTAGTTTCAATCCATGTGGTTCATTTGGATCTTCCACTGCCAATCCCCTGTAAATTTTGCACAAAATAACATGTTAGTAGAAGTAGGGGATCGTCTGAGTCCTTTTCGTCGAAAAATTATACTATATATAAGGTCAAAGTTATTTTTTATGTGTATATATAGTAGATGTTGAATCTCCTGTTTGTGTAATACCAATGTACAAACCAATAAATCTTGATTTACAAAATCAAGGTTGTCTAAAGGGTAAAGAACTTACTTGTGAATACATTATAGCTCATCACAATCGTATTTCTCCCGAGATGAAAGAAAAGATTAGTTATTTGTCTTTTCAGAACTATTGCCCAATAAAAAATAAACTTAACAATTAGAGGTCTCAAGGTCGACCTTTGCAAATGGAAGCACCTTTGGTTGGGAGCATTTTACCTCCAATATAGGATTTTCTAACCCTAAAATGAGCCCCACATGTCTCGAGATCTACCCCTTTTTTTAACCGAGTCACATTTAATTGGGGGCGTTTTACTCCAAAGTGGCATCTTTTTACATGAATTAGATTAGTAGGGTCCCAAAACAGATACCAAACACCGAATCAAATTAGAATAATAAAAGATTAGTGAATTATTACCTACTAATAAGGTTTTGTGGGAGTGCCTCTTGGTCAAATCTCCATTCAGCACCATAAGCAATAGAACTCAATTCAATTGCATACTTGCCTGGGAAAAATGAACTCTCAATAACACCATTAGCATTAATAAGTGCTTCTCTAGCTAAGGCATTTATCTCCATTGTGTATCTGAAATGAGGATGCAACAATCTATATATTGGATGCATTGCACTTAGTTGCCTATTTGATGCAATAATGTATGGCTCTGTACAACAATGAGTTCTTAGCCTGCAAAATTTTGGTACAAAAAAAAAAATTAGTCATAAAATTTTCAACATCAAAATTACTAAGAGAAGAGTTTAAGTTATATGCATCGTGCGTCAGTCAGTGTAAGAAATTTGTACACCATCAAGTCAACCTTTCCTTGTTGTAACATGTACTCTATCTTATTTTCAAGATTATATATGTCATGCCTTAGGAAGACTTATCTATAAATAATATCTTTTAGGCGACTTGATAGTGCAAAAAAAATCTTTACGCTGACATCGGGATAGAGTACTAATGTGAAGAGTCATTACATTAAAAATTATCTTTAGCAGTAAAAGCTTAATTGCTGCCAAAAACATATTTTTAGCTAGTGGTTTGTCAATACCCCTAAAGTCTATAGAAACACTGGATCCAATGACAATTAACTAATGTCGGTAAAAGTTTTATCACTTTTGTTAATGTGTATATTTATTACCGTTAAAAGTTGTTTTTGTTATAGTGAGTCAGTTAGCAAAAAGTTCAAGTTATATGCGCCGTCAATATGTAATATGGAATTTATACATGATTAACAAATCACTTTTACTTGTTATAACAGATAACTTGTCTTATAATAAATCTAATATATTAAGAAGACTTATCTGTAAATATCTTTTAGGTGACGTGATAACTTACCAGTGGCTAACTAGTTGATGATAGCCAGAGTCATGAGAAAGAACATGAGCTTTAGCCAATTTCCATAGCCAAGCCCCAGTGGCATTCCAATCATTTGGGGAATAAACTTCCTTCCATTGAGGCTTATCATCTACTGGTGGCCTAGTTAGCTCAATTGCCAAAGGTTTCAATGTGCCTTGAGGTGTCAAGAAGAATATAGTTCTTGATCCATATAACATTGACCCTTTGAGTTCATTCACTTTGTTCACATATGGCAACAACAAATCATGGTAATCGAGAATGAACAACTTCTTTTGTTGAACTGCCTATATAGATATATAACTCAAGAATTAAAATCAAGACTTTATATACATAATCCAAGAAATTGTGGAAAAATGATATTAAGGGGTGATCTTGAATTTTTGGTGACCACCTTAAGACGATCTTAATAAAAATGACATATGTTGTCCATCAAGAATAAATTCTAATTATAATGTGTACGCAAATTTAGTTTTTTCTATGAGGAATAAAGAGTTATGACCATTTAAAGAAGTTACAAACACTATATAAATCTTGTTGGGGTAGGAGTTTCAGTTGTAATGACTTGTGAATAATTAAGCTAATTCATGCAATGTTTATCTATATGAGGTAGAACTTGTGGTAAATTGAGAAGATTCACTATATTGCAATGACTCGAACTCGTGGTTCATAGGTAAAACAAATTTATATCCAATAGGAAACAATGGTTGTTTTTTAAAACATCTAATAAGTTGGGGCCAAAAGTTCAAAATCACCCCTATGGAGGTCATTTTTGCAAATCACCCTATATTATAAAATATAACTAGTGCAATCTAGTATGTGGATTATTTGTAACGTATGACCTTTCTGGTTACATCATGTCTCTCACTTAGTTCAACAAACTAAATTTCGCCTTTAAAAGTAGTTGGGTGACTCTTTTCTTGTGAAAGACAAATTTATTAGCCCATTGAGCTATTGGGGACTTGATAGTTTAAAAAGTAACCTTAAGAAAGGCCATTCGTGCAAATAGAAAAGATCAAACTATTGGCCAGACTAGATATCGCTTGTCTACAAATAAAGCAAAAAATATTATTTTTTTTCGTAATTGAAAATAAATAAATAAAAATAATGTGTTTATATATATATACCTGTTCAACAGTCATATAGTTTCCAATTTCTTTCTCAATTAGCTCTTTTGTGATTTCTGATTCAGGAGGTCCATACACTTTAGGGTCTAGCTTGCTCCTCAATGGCCATTCCTGTATTTAGCAACAAATTAGCGATGGATAAAAATTCAGTTAATTTCAAGGCAATTTGACGATGGATAATTAGTAATAAGGTTTATGGCTAATTCTTTTTTTTTTTCCTGATATTTATGATAAAGTGTATATATAATAGTTAAGCATTGGTATTTGAAATCATATCACAAAAATATTTATGTTCCCAATACTAATATTCCTTTTATTAAATCTATATATAGAGCAACATAAAGTGAACTCAAAATAAATACCTATTAAGTTTAAGATGATATAAAGAGAAAAAAAAAATCAAAATTATGGCAATAACATATAGTGACCTATACTATATGAGTTGATATTAACATCTTATACAAATAAGTTTTTATCGTAATAACATACCGTAACCAATCGGATACTATATGGATTCAAACCAGCTAAGGTTTGTCGAGCAAATTCCACATCTCTAAACCAAGAAAATTTGTCCCCTGCCATAAATATTTTTAAAAAATAAAAAAAATATTAAATCGTACAAGCAATTTTCAAAAATATCGTCACACTCGTGTCTAATTATTGAAATATGTGGTGCATTTTTGAAAGACAGGAATGACAACTTTTGAAGAATCCAATCAAAGTGTAGATTTCTAATTTTATATGTAATATTTAGATTCCTGATCCCCCCCCCCCCCTCC
>NW_006239095.1:1151096-1157608 GCF_000226075.1 Solanum tuberosum | reverse complement strand
GAATATTTAGAATCCCTGCCCCCCCCCCCCCCCTTAAAAAAAATAAACAAATCTACATGATATCACATGAAAATATTTATTGATCCAACTACAAGAAGCAAAATGCAACGACATTTTCGGAGGATCAGATCAACATATATATGTTTCTAGTGTTATATATGCAATTCTCAGCTATGTTCCTCGTATATGTCCTTCAAAAATGTCCTCGCACTTGAGTTGAATTATCCAAATATTATGCATTTTTAGAGAATCAGAAATAATTTTTTAACGATATTTTTGAAAGATCTGGACAAAGTATAGATTTCTAGTAAAAATATTTAGATTTTTTTTATCTCTAGATGCATGATATCAAATGAAAATAAATGTTGATCCAAGTACATTAAAGCAAAACACACCTGTTAACATTCTTGAAAAATCCAAACAGCATAGTTAATTTATAGGGTTTTTTGGGTACTTACTTTGAACCAATTGAGGGGATTCAAAGAGCAAGACATCTTTTCTAGTATCGGAAATAGCCTTAATAAGCCTTGGTACGACGTTAAAAAGGCCACTTTTTTTATCTCCAAGTCCTGGTAGATCGACACCGACATTGAAAAGCGAGTCAATGGCCGGAAAATGTGGAAACCCGAGGTTGGGATCGGTTACGACCGATTCCAACGCGGGCACCACCGCATGTAGGACGGAGTAAACGGTGTTGCCGGAGAATGCTACACTCTTCACTTCTGAAAATGCTTCATCTCTTGGTACGTACACAAAGGTACTCCTTGTTTCAGATAATGGATCTAGAAAAAAAAACAAAAAATTACAAAATTCAATTCGAGTTTAAGTTCTACATACTAATAGTAAAAACTTTTGTTTAACATAAGTTTCTAAAGTTACTATCTATTACTATGACATGTTAAATTACATTAATAGAAAGCCAATTTGGTTAGCTGATTAAAAATTGTTGATAATTGTCAAATGTTAAAAATAGTTCAAAGTGTAAAAATCTATTTGTTATTCAGTTATGTGTCTGGATAGAAGTGAAAGAAACTTTTTAAAAATAAATTAATTGTTATGCATTAAGTAATTGATGTATTTAGTAAAATAGTGTTTAGAAGTGTTTTTCTAGTAAAATGACTTAAATGTCCTTAAAGTTATTTTTACAAAAAAGAATATAACAAAAATGGTGAAGGGTGATGAATGACAAAAATGAAATATAGAGGGAGTTGGTAATTTCATTTTGAAAGAATTTTTTGGTGATTAATACAAAAGGGCAAGTTACACACATTTAGTCGATCGTCCAAAAATAAATATAATTCACACAGTTAAATATATTAAAAATAGGGAAAAGGGTCTAATATACCCCTCAACTTTTGCCATTTGGAGCTGATATGCCCCTCGTTATGAAAGTGGCTCATACATACCCTTACTGTTATACAAACGGCTCACATATACCCCTACCGTTACAAAATGAGCTCACATATACCCTTAATTTAACGGAAGTGAAAAAAATAGTTTTAAATTTATGTTTTTGACTTTTAAATTTTAAAAAAATCATGTAGGGTATATATGATCCTTCTAGCAAATTTCAAGGTATATTTTAATCTTTTATACATAAATTATTTTTTGACGTCTTTGATTATCATTTTTTGAGTTTCTTATTCTTATTTTATTTTTTTCTTTCGTTCCATAGTGTACAGAGAAAATTTTAAAACTAATTTTTTTGTGACTATATTATAATTTAAAACTATTTTTTCGACTATATTGCTATTTGGTTTTTGTATATATTGGGTCATCTATAATAAAGTTTACAAGAAAATTAGTGAAACATAAATAAATTTGACCATCAAAATAATAACTTTAAATTAGTCGTTGAAACAAAAAAAGTCAAAAAAAATTATGTGTGAGGAGGATTAAATATACCCATATGGGATTATATTTTATTTTAAAAAAAATAAATTAAAATATGAAATTAAAATTAATTTTTTCACTTCCGTTAGAGGAAAAGGGTATATGTGAGTCATTTGTATAGCAAGAGGGGCATTTATGAGCTACTTTCATAATGAGGGGTATATCAGCTCTAAATAATAAAGTTGAGGGGTATATCAGATTTCCCTTAAAAATATATAGACTATTACATATCTATAATGCATAGTTTAGTGGGCAACTGTTTATGTCAATATCTCATTCCAAAAATTCTTTACGCTAAATTATTTTCTTTAGGTCAAAGTAAATATAAGTTTAAACAATAAAAGTTTTTTTCAAACATAAAATGCTTATAAACTGAAATATCATAAACTAGGAATAACCAATTTATGACTTTTTACTGATTTTAACTTATAGATATACTTGTGGTGTGCGTTTTCCAAAATATGTAGATAAATTATAAATTCATTTTCCATATATAATCATTTGATATCTAAAACTGATTAACTCAACTATTCAAGATTCAAGTCATCACATAATGCACATTTATGGTGGGGTGGAGGGAGGGGGTATCCACATTTTCAAAAGTTCAAACTCGAGACATAAATAATATACCTTTTTTGCTTCTTGGTCTTCCAGTTTTACACCTTCTAGGATAAGGTAATTCTTTTCCACCAAGTACTGGTCTTTTAGCATCATCATTGTTACTATCTGCTTCTCCAAGATCATTATAAACATCATAATCATAAATCCTCTCAAATACTTTTCTTTTTCCAATTCCATCACCTCTTAATGTCACAAGTTCTTCCTCTCTTAACCTACTTACTCCACTTGGGGTTTGAGATGGTAAATATGACTGCAAATTAACGATATAATTAAGTAAATAAAAAAACAGTAGCATACTTCAACATAGTATTATAATAGCTAGAGGTTATCAGTCCAAATCCCACTATTGTATATCTAAGAGTGTCAAAGAAGCGAGTTAGGTTAAATTTGAATGAGTTGAGGGTTGGGGTGCGTGGGGGATTAATTGACCTATCCAAAGGTTATTTGAATTGAATCGGGTTGCTAAAATCGTAGGTAATAATCCAACTCATTCAACTCTTACCATGTATATTTCCTAGTATCTTTCTTGTAATTTGCTTAATAACCAAATAAAAACTGATACTATGACTGAAGCAGGTCATATTTTCATGAGCTAATTTCATAATTCTTACTACCACCATCTATCAAAAAGATTTTTCACAGGTCAATATCATTTTAATTATTTTCTTTTTCAAAATGTATATATCACTAGATTGTAATTTTCGAAAAATCTAATGTTATATATATATATACCTAACATGTTAAAAAAATTGTAATATAAGGTGAAAAATAATAAGTTTAATTAATAGGACCACAAGCCCCACAATTTGTTGTACTTATGTTTATTTTGTCTTAATAAGTGAGTGGAGAGTAGTTTTCTTCCCTTTTTTTTTTTTTCAAAAAATGGACCACAATATGTTCCTAATAAAAATGGACCATTTCCATTTTTATTGGACTATAACGCTTCGTTTGTTCCACAATTGGACTATCTAAGTGATATACGATAAAGGTTTGGACCAGAGAAAAACGAGAATATCGTTCATCTATTATGATAATCAATCAACTACACATTTTTTATTCTGAACGAAGAAATCCAGAGGCGTATCTAAGGGTGGTTACGGGTTCACGTGAGCACATGGTCCCCTCTCGAGATCATATATAATAGTGTTATATTTTAAAAAATATATTAAAATATAGATGTGTGAACCCACACTTGAAGTATCATATAATGCGATTATGACTGGGTGCACTTCTCTCCGCTATATATATATAAAGAGAGAGACCTATAATTTTAAAATTTTAATGGTTTTCAGTAATAAAAACCTAAATGTCGAACCTATCAAATTTATATCATAGATCAACTTTTTTATAACAGTGCACCCATCATTTTAAAATTCTAGATACGCCTCTGAAGAAATCCTCTCTAATATCTGTGATTATCATAGCAAGAAATAATTTTAAAAAAAAATAGAAGAGATGGAATTATTGCCAACCTTATTTGTGAAGAAAATCCTTTTATCGGGATTATCAAATTTGGAATGAACCCAAGAGTTGCATGTAATTTCAACTTTGCCATGGACAAAACCGTCAATTACTATATTCTTCACATACATTTCCTTGTGGTGCTCATTTTCTATTAAAATTGCACCAACCTCCCCAAAGTCTTCAGGAATTACAAAATCAGCCTCATAATGTGTGTCACCATCCACTTCTCGTCCACGATGTGCATATGCCCTAATGCCTGGCTTCTCAATTCCAGTCTCTTCAAAATTTTAAATTTTAAAAAAAAATTAAGATTAATAATATTTTAAAATTTTAAATTAAATGAAACATTGAAGGAAGAAATTAATTAGCGGAAAAGAAATATAATGATACTTTTCTCTATCTCTTTTTTATCATACAATAAAAAGATTCGATTTTCTTCTCTACCAAATTATAATTATTTCTTCTCACTTATAGTCAGTTTATTAGAAATAAAATTGATGATACAACTAAATTTTGATGAAATATTATTAAAATAAATTTTAAAAAAGGGACTTTTTTTTGTAAGGCTAAGAAAGTCACTTACAAATTATTATATACCTATTATATGTATTATCACCCCGTCTAGGGATGGCAATGGGGCGGGGCAGGGTGGGTTTAAGGTTGTGTGGGGTGGGTTGAAGTGGGTTTTTTAAAAATTAATGTGGGGCGTGGCGGGTTGCGAGTATATGTGATTTTATGTGGGTTCAAACTTAATTTTAACTTTTTACATGTTATAAGAGTGATAGAACATTATTTATTAAGATAATTTCATTAAAGCTACTAAAATATTCATGATAATAAATGAAAATGGTTCAATAAAAAAATAATACAATAAAAAGATTCGATTTTCTTCTCTACCAAATTATAATTATTTCTTCTCACTTATAGTCAGTTTATTAGAAATAAAATTGATGATACAACTAAATTTTGATGAAATATTATTAAAATAAATTTTTAAAAAGGGATTTTTTTTTGTAAGGCTAAGAAAGTCACTTACAAATTATTATAGTACCTATTATATGTATTATCACCCCGTCTAGGGATGGCAATGGGGCGGGGTGGGGTGGGTTTAAGGTTGTGTGGGGTGGGTTGAAGTGGGTTTTTTAAAAATTAATGTGGGGCGTAGCGGGTTGCGAGTATATGTGATTTTATGTGGGTTCAAACTTAATTTTAACTTTTTACATGTTATAAGAGTGATAGAGCATTATTTATTAAGATAATTTTCATTAAAAGCTACTAAAATATTCATGATAATAAATGAAAATGGTTCAATAAAAAAATAATACAATTTCTTACAAGTTTCCCAATTGACCTCTAAAAATTAAAATTTTGAGTCACTATCCTATTAAATTAATACAACTTAATGAAAAAAAGAAATTTATTTTTATGAATTTATTTTTAGTATCAAACATAACTAGAAAAAGAAAATATTAAAAAAATTATGCGGGGCGGGGTGAGGCGGGTTGAAAATGAAAAGAGTTGTTATGTGAGGCGGATTTAAGTTCAACCCGCACAGCCCCGCCCTACACCGCCCCATTGTCATCCCTAACTCCGTCCCTAAAATATTGACTTTAAACTTTATTTGTTTTCAATTTTCAAAAAAAATTGATTCAAGTGAAAAAATAGCAATTTATTTTAAACCTATTATGGCACATCACACCTCAAAATTAACAAGAAGTTATTTTTCATATTTTAGTATTTAACTTGACTTGTTTAATGAAATACAAAATCCTACAAAAATTCAAGGACATAGTTGAAAAGAAGATTTTTGTAGAGTTTATCGCTCAAATAATTCAAATGAGAAAATAGCAAATGTGACGATAAAATTGTTCTTCTCCTAGCAAGTTAGAAGGCCACAAAAAAAATAATATTGTCAGTTATCTATCTTGACTCAAAAAAAAAAAATCTACCTTAACTCATTTACATGAAATAGAAAATCTCATAGTAATTCAAGGGTATAATTAGAAAGAAATTTTTATAAATTTTTAAACCATATACAAAATTATATGAAAAGCAATGAATCAAATTTCTCCATTATTAATTATTCCCTCCGTTCCATTTTATATGAGGTATTTTGACTCGGCACGAAGTTTAAGAAAGAAAGGAAGACTTTTAAAATTTGTGGTAAAAAATGAATGATAGAAATTTGTGTGGCTGTAAATCATTTCATTAAGGATAAAATGGACATTTTATAGTTAAATTGTTACTTAATTTAGAAATGTGTCATTCTTTTTTGGACTGACTAAAAAGGAAAGTAAGTCATATAAATTGAAATAGAGGGAGTAACTTTTATACCAAACAATCCCATTAAATGATTAAATTGAAGTAGAAAGAAGGATACCTTTTTCATCACTTTCTGTCCATGTGATGTTACTCATTCTAAGTAGGTTTAATATATCGAAAGTTCTTTAAATTTATCAACAAAATTTATTTTTTATCAATAAATTTTATTTAGACATTCAACTTGTATAGGTAATCGTGTATATATATATATA